>NC_058524.1:114633775-114936806 GCF_904849725.1 Hordeum vulgare subsp. vulgare | reverse complement strand
ATGCACATGCAAGACTTATCCATGGTGATGATCATCTACGAGAGGGGAGAGTGAATATACATACCCTTGTAGATCGCTAAGAGGAAGCGTATATAACGCGATTGATGTAGTGGAACATCTTCGCAATCCAAATTGCAGCCCATCCCACGATCTCATCACGATCCTTCCCTCAATCTCATCACGATCCTTCCCGATCTAGCACCAAACGGACGCCACCTACGCGTTCAGCACACGTACGGCTCGATGACGTATCTTCCTTCTTGATCCAGCAAAATAGGAAGAAGAAGTAGATGGGATCTCAACCAGCACGACGCGTGATGGCGATGATGGTGGAGTAGTGCGAGCAGGGCTTCGCCAAGCGCCGACGGAACCGATCTAAGGAGCAAACGGGGTTATGGGAGAGGTAGGGCTGCCACCAGGGCGTGGGAATTGATGTGTTCAACCCCTCCCTCTCCCCCACTATATATAGGAGGTAGGAGGAGGGTTAGGTCGAAGCCCTAGCCCCTCCTCCAAGGAGGGGGTGTGGGCCTAGGGAGATTTCCTCCCTCCCCAAGGCACCTAGGAGGTGCCTTCCCCTTTAGGGACTCTTCCCTACCAACCGCATGAGCCCTTGGGGCTGGCCCAACAAGGCTTGGACGCCCCCATACAGCCCATGAACTTCCTAGGGGCTGTAGGGACCCTTCCAGACTCCTCCGGAACCTTCTGGAACCTTCCAGAAGGTTCCCGGTACAATACCAATAAAACCCGAAACTTTCCCGGTAGCCAAAATAGGACTTCCCATAAATAAATCTTTACCTCCAGACCATTCCAGAGCTCCTCGTGACGTCCGGGATATCATCCGGGACTCCGAATACCATTCGGTCACCAACATACATATCCCAATACTACTCTAGCGTCACCGAACGTTAAGTGTGCAGACCCTGCGGGTTCGAGAACTATGCAGACATGACCGAGACACCTGTACGGTCAATAACCAATAGCGGGACCTGGATGCCCATATTGGTTCCTACATATTCTACAAAGATCTTTATCGGTCGAACCACGATGTCAAGGATTCAATCAATCACGTATGCAGTTCCCTTTGTCCATCGGTATGTTACTTGCCCGAGATTCGATCATTGGTATCTCCATACCTAGTTCAATCTCGTTACCCGCAAGTCTCTTTACTCGTTCCGTAATACAAGATCTCGTGACTAACTTTTTAGTCACATTGCTTGCAAGACTTGTTGTGATGTTGTATTACCGAATGGGCCCCGAGATACCTCTCCATCACACGGAGTGACAAATTCGAGTCTTGATCCATGCCAACCCAACAGACACCTTCGGAGATACCTGTATATCACCCTTATAGTCACCCATTTACGTTGTGACGTTTGATACACGCAAGGTATTCTTCCGGTGTCCGGGAGTTGCATGATCTCATGGTCATAGGAACAGATACATTGACATGCAGAAAACAGTAGCAATAAACTGACACGATCATATGCTACGGTCATAGTTTGGTTCTTGTCCATCAGATCATTCTCCTAATGATGTGATCCCATTATCAAGTGACAACACTTGTTTATAGCCAGGAAACCTTGACCATCTTTGATCAACGAGCTAGTCAACTAGAGGCTCACTAGGGACAATGTTGTCTTTGTATCCACACATGTATTTGAGTTTCCAATCAATACAATTCTAGCATGGATAATAAACCATTATCATGAACAAGGAAATATAATAATAACCAATTTATTATTGCCTCTAGGGCATATTTCCAACACATGACACCATGCTCCTATTAGAGGATGGGGAGAAAAACTCTACAAACCAGAAGTTTTGTTTCCTATTAGAGAAGGGTGTTGTCCAATATGCAAAACCACTACCATGTCATCCAATCATACCCTGCTCCGTTTCAAAGAAAAAAAAGTACCCTCTAAATGTTTGAGAGAACAAACTATATGCAAAGGCTCAACTTGGTCTAGCTTCCAAGTTTATAGGGAAAGAATATAAATTCGAGGAATCGTCGAGGTGCCAAAAGTAAATTATTTCCTTAAGCAAGAAACTACAACTAATTTTGAGATTTCAAGTTCAAACCAATTTGAGGGCCTATTTGATTCCCGTTATTAAAAAATACGAGAATAGGAAAATTGTGGGATTGGTATGATATGCAGAAAAAATATAGTATTTTGATTTCTTTAATTGTGTCACAGGAAAACCAAAGTATTCTTTCTAGATATTTGAGTGGATGTTCAGTTTCCTAAAATGTAGTGCAAAGGAATCCTTAGCAAAAATTCTTATAGGATCCAATCTATGAATCAGACTATAAATAAAAAATTCCTAATGATTTGAATCCTCCAAAATTGTCTTTTGAAAATCTATAGAAAGAGGCCCGAAGCCTTTGGATGGTAGGATTGTGCGTGAGGTTCCACTGAATTGAACTTTATTCAACCTTAAAAGGAACAAAATGATCTAAGTGGAATTATATATAAATTTCCTTGCCACCTAATTACATAGTCTCTTCGATCTTCTACGTATATATAAATTGTTGAGATATTTTACGTTCCCTTCATTTTTCTCCATTTATGGAACTATAGAGAGCTTTTCCACACGTATCATATGTTGTGAAGGGCGGAGTATATCCTCCAATCGATTTGTTATGGATTAAATCGTCTTACACTCAAAAAAGCGTGAAGTTACAACATACTAGGCCGAAAAAACAAGAAAAAATTTCTCTCCTCTGCAAACCATAGAGAGGCTATATTTTTGGTGCTCTGTTCTGCCACTCCTCTTCCACTAGTAGGTTGTCGCCCCTCCTCCTTCGCCACTCCGACGGTGTGGGACTGTAAGGAGATGACGATCTTTTAGATGGAGTTGTAGTATCCCCTAGTTTAGGGCTTTTATAAAGTTGTGTGGTGATGTGTAGATGGTGATGATGGCAACATTGATCTCGCAAATAAAGTTTCCTTGAAGTTCCTTATCTTAACGGTATTGGTTGCCTCGTTCTTTTTCGTGAATACGCAATGCTTGTGTATCATTCTATTGATTGAAGGAGTAGAAAGAATACATACGGATACAACACATGATACGAACGCAGACAGGCGTGAACACGGTGCCCGAAGCAGAGAGACAAGGGATGCTCGACCTGTAAAGACGATACAGCACAAGTAAACCAACCAAACCCAAGCCAAAAGCGATGATGCCAAACCAACAGAAACTCCAACATCTACCGATCCAAAACCGAGGATATCGCGAGCGACAAGATAGTGCCTTCAGGAAGGAAGACGACAACAAGACACACACAACTAAACCAACCAAATCGAAGCCAAAATCGATGATGCCAAACCAACAGGAACTCCAATATCTACCGAGCCAAAACCGGGGACACCGTGAGCGACAAGATAGTGCCTTTAGGAAGGAATACGACGACGAGACACCGTTACTATCCGGTCCGGGGAACCCAGACCTAGTGTTTCCCCTGAGCTCGAAGAGGGGCTTAGCTGAAGGCCTTGGCAGCGCGTCTAAGAAGGAAACGACACCCGCGGGCAACACCGCTGCCAGCACCAGCAAGCCGAGCAGGGATCTCTCCCTGGCGTGAAGCTGAGCAATCCCATAGCCGCCGAATCCAGAACCGTAGATGGGGAGGCCAACGCTAGTCGGAACCACCAAGTTAGGAAGGGGTTGGCAGGGCTGCACCAGCCGACAGAGGGTTCCGAACGATGCGATTCATGTCGGGCTGAAGGCTCGTTGGTGTAGATTCATGTCGGGCTTTCCGGACAATGAAATTAAGGTTTGAAGGGTTTATCGGGGTGACGGCGGTTGTGCCTTTCCTTTGTGTTTGGTCCACCCGTCTCCTCCTGCCATGTTGGCGTGAGGCTTGCGAGGTTTTTGGAGGTTGGGATCATGGTTCGTGGATCTTCCGGCGGTGACAACTTTGACGGACTTCTTCTCTAGGGGCGCTGGTTCGGTAGAATCATGGCCTTGCTTACTTTCCATTTGCCATCAGCAACGGTTGTCTAGCTTTGGTGATGCATTTTCTTTATTTTTCAAGAGTGTATGTATTGCTTGTTTGATTAATAAATTGGTGTGGTCTTTTAAATAAGGAAAATGCTACACCCAGGTAATGTTACGTGAGGTTTCTACGTAAAGGCTGATTTAGAGGTAGTTAATTGGATTAGGATTAATGGTTGGGGCCCACCTAAGTTAAAATCAGGGGGGAGAAGAGTATTTAGTGAAGGGTAAGTAAGTTTACGTAAGAACCTTACGTAGGTGTAGGATTATTCCTTTAAGAAAACAACCATTGCATACACTAGATAAACAGCAATGCTACACATACATAAATTTACATAGGTTTTACAAAAAGATGGATTTTGATTGGAGATTAAGGGAAATGAGGTTCCATCCCCCTTAAAAATCAAGGGATGGTTAGTTAGAAAGAAAGAATCCTAGTCAGCGTGTAACCTTATGTAACTCTTTGTATGTCTAGCATTTTTGGCCGAACAGAGATGTACGATCTGGTCATGTTCAGTTGTCCGTGGCCTCCTAAAACCTATGTAAACTTATGTATGTGTAGCATTGCTGCTGTGCTAGACATACAAAGAGTTACATAAGGTTACACGCTGACTAGGATTCTTTCTTTCTAACTAACCACCCACTCCCTAATTTTTAAGGAGGTGGAGCCCTCATTCCCCTTAATCTTCAATCAAAATTCATCTCTTTGTAAAACTTATGTAAACTTATGTATGTGTAGCATTGCTGCGGTTCGGCTACAGATTGCGCCATTTGCTTCTCCTTTCACTTCCAGAGAGCAACCAATGGCTGGATGGATACTGGAGTACTGGACATGTCGCTCGGCCGGTATGAACGCTTGAACAGAATTCGGCGAGACAGGGGCCAGTGCGTTCGTTCGTACGTGTGTGCTCAAGGTTTTTCCGGGCCCGAAAGTGTTCGTGCTCAGGACTTTCCATGGAAGACAGCGTCGGTACATTGCTATCTGAAAGCTGTGGCCAGCCGGCGGTGAATCACTGTCGCATGTAGATGATGCTACGGTACGCATACAAGCAGGCAGTAGAGATGACGCAGAAGTGTGAGCCCTTCCCCGTTGTCCCTTTGCGTCGCCCGGTAGTGTGCGAGAATCCTGTTTGAACGAGACCTCCAGCCAGCATCGACAGATCTTGCTAGGCGAGTTATCAACTGGACGAGCAGATTGCACGTGTTTTTGACCGCCCGATTAAACGGTTCATATGATGCATTGTCTGCCATTTGCAGCCGAGAGATATGGGATTGCCCTTGTCCTTCACAAGAGAGACTTTTCATCATCCTCATCAACAACAACAATAAAATATGATCACGGGTGTATGCGTAGTCGATCGAGAACGTACGTCGATCGAAATGTGTGGTACGCAGCAAAGAACCGTGAGGAAACATTTTGGTCTACTAATCGCACCACTCGAACGCACGAACGCAACCGCATCACGACCCATATGCTACGAACAACAGGATAGAGAAAAGGCGAATCACATAAAGCAGATCCTTGTAGATATAGCAAGTTACCAACACCCCAATCATGCAGTGGGGCTTGGCAACTGAAGCCATCTTCTGGCTCAGTGGCTCACGTCGTGTTCGATTTAGCATGACCCGTAAAACTACCCCGAGAGACCACGACAGCGGCAGAATCGCTGAATCGCCAATCAAACGATCCTGATCCGGCGATTCTGCCGCCCGCAAACCGTATGATTGAGCTAGCATGCTAGCTACGACCCCATTAACATCTTATCACCCAATCATAATTGATGCGTGCTTGGACCAACCATGTCATCCGGTCCATCTCCGGTGGTCTCGTGGACGGACCAGCTACTTATCAGTAGAGCGCATGCGCGGCCGACCGCACGGTAGGTTCGCATCGGTGTCCTCTCACGAGAGCTACGTAGCTACGGCTAGTACGTGCTTGGACCTATCGAGGTACACGTAACAGTGTCCACGAAACGGACATGCATGAGCCAGTTAACCTAACTTGGCCCAGTCTAAGCTTTCTTTGTATTCCTGCAGCTACGCGTGCAGTCTGCGGGTGACTGGCCGGGGTGAAAGCAGAAATGACAGGAGCAAGAGTTTTGTTTTGAATACAACTTTGGTACGATTTGCTTGTAAAGCTGCAAAGGCACCAAACTGTTGATTGTGCAGCTGAGGGACAGCTTGGGGAAGGAAAGGATCATTGGAAAGATTGTCTGTTGAGAATTCTTTTGGTTGTAAAATTTCTTGTGAGACGCAATGTAGCATTACGTGGTACTAACTCAACTTTGTATTAATAAAACAATGGACATTAGGCTTGGTTAAAATGTTGGCTCAATTTGGCCTAAAGATTTTAGTTTTTTAATATATTATTTTTAAAAAGGGACGCTTTATTACTTAAAAGGTTTAAAAATTACATCCGACCTCTGCATAACAAACATGCACACAGCCAATAAAATCCTTGCACGAATCGTAAATAAAAAAAGAAGGCGAAATACAAAGAAACTAAGATCTGTATAACGCCTAAATCGAAGGTGGTTCGATCCGAAGATCATGCTCCCACCCATGTTGGGTAAATGTATTCGTCGTCGTAGCCTTCAATCATGTACACACCTTTGTAAACAGGTCTTGTTTCTTCATTCATTGTAGAAAGACCATAACCGAAACGTCCCGATAAAAGTGTATATAACCCGCATAACATAAGTACTTTTATCATTAAAAGCCTTATTGTTTCTACATAGCCAAAGGAATCAAATCACGACAAGCGTTTCCATCCTGAAAAGAATTCTAAACCTATCACCAATCCCATGCAGCTAATTGCCAAATATATTAGCAACACTACAAGGAGGATACAAGCCAAACATTATTTGAATGACTGGCCATATAGAAAGAGCCAATATACGTTGGAAGAACAAATGTTTTATTGTCTCATCATGCAGACAAAAGACATATTGCGTACTTCCATGTCAATTCCTCTTAATAAGGTTATATTTAATAAAATGACTCTGTTGCAAAAAGATACCAGGCAAAGATACCATGTTGCACCCCACTACTGCCGCACTCGAAGTCCACATACATCATACTTGATTCCCGTGCGCCTCCGCCACCTTTTGGCCATATCACATCACATAGCATACCCTGCAAAAACAAGTTAAACGTCCTCTAATTGTTGTTGCATGTTTTACGTGACTGATTTGGGTTTCTAGCAAGAACGCTTCTTACCTACGTGACAGCCACAACATTGATATGCCAATGCTATTTACCCTTCATAAGGACCCTCTTCATCGAATCCGATCCAACTAAAGTGCGAGAGACAGACACCCGCTAGCCACCTTATGCAACAAGTGCATGTCGGGCAGTGGAACCAGACTCACGTAAGAGTACGTGTAAAGTCGGTCTCTGTCGCTTCATCCCACGATGCCGCCGAATCAAGATAAGACTAGTAACGGCAAGCAATTGAAAAAAATCATCGCCCATAATTTTTGTGTTCTCCTCGTGCATAGAATCTACGCGTAGAACCTGGCTCGGATGCCACTGTTGGGGAACGTAGTAATTTCAACAAAAAATCCTACGCCACGCAAGGTTCTATCTATGGAGAAACCAGCAACGAGCCAAGGGGTAGAGCATCTTGATACCTTTGAAGATCGCTAAGCGGAAGCGTTGCTAGAACGCGGTTGATGGAGTCGTACTCGTAGCGATTCAGATCATGGTGGATTCCAATCTAAGCACCAAACACCGGTGCCTCCGCGTTCAACACACGTGCATCCCGGTGACGTCTCCAATGCCTTGACCCGGCAAGGAGGGAGGAGAGGTTGAGAGAGAGCTCCGGCAGCACGACGACGTGGTGACGGTGGAGTTGCGCGGTACTCCGGCAGGGCTTCGCCAAGCTCTACGGAGGACAAGGACGAGGAGGAGTAGGGCTGCGCCTTGGAGGTGGAAGAACTTGTGTTGGCAGCCCCAAAAACCCTCCACTATATATAGGAGGAGAGGGAGGAGGGTTCCCAACCTTAGGGTTTCCACCCTAAGGGATGTGACAACCCTAGATGGGCAAGGGGCGGTGGCCAAGGGTGGAGGGGTGGCACCCTAGGGTGGGCTTGGAGCCCAAGGTTGCCCTTACACGCCCAGGGTTTTGCCCCCTACACCCCTTGTGCGCCTTGGGTTGATAATGGTGGCACAACAACCCACTTAGGGGCTGGTTCTCATCCACCTTTTGGCCCATGTAGCACTTTGGGGATGGTGGCCCTTCCTGGTGGAGCTCCGGAACCCTTCCGGTGGTCCCGGTACATTACCGGTGACGCCCGAAACACTTCCGGCGATCAAATCCTAACTTCATATATATGAATCTTTACCTCCGGACCATTCCAGAACTCCTCGTGACTTTCGGGATCTCATTAGGGACTCCGAACAACCTTCGGTAACAACGTATTCTATGCCCATATAACCCTAGCGTCATCGAACCTTAAGTGTGTAGAACCTACGGGTTCGGGAACCATGCAAACATGAACGAGACACCTCTCCGGACAATAACCAACAGCAGGGTCTAGATATCCATGTTGGTTCCCACATGTTCCATGATGATCTCATCGGATGAACTACGATGTCTGGGATTCAATCAATCCCGTATACAATTCCCTTTGTCTACCGGTATGACACTTGCCAGAGATTCGATCGTCGGTATCCCTATACCCTGTTTAATCTTGTTACCGACAAGTCCCTTTACTCGTTCCGTAGCACATCATCTCATCGCTAACTCCTTAGTCACATTGAGCTCATTATGATGATGCATTACCAAGTGTGCCCAGAGATACCTCTCTGTCACACGGAGTGAGAAATCCCAGTCTCGATTCGTACAACCCAACAGACACTTTCGGAGATACCTGTAGTGTACCTTTATAATCACCCAGTTACATTGTGACGTTTGGTACACCCAAAGCACTCCTACAGTATCCGGGAGTTGCACAATCTCATGGTCCAAGGAAATGATACTTGACATTAGAAAAGCTTTAGGAGACAAACTACACGATCTTGTGATATGCTTAGGATTGGGTCTTGTCCATCACATCATTCTCCTAATGATGTGATCCCGTTATCAATGGCATCCAATGTCCATGATCAGGAAACCATGACCATCTATTGATCAACGAGCTAGCCAACTAGAGGCTCACTAGGGAAATATTGTGGTCCATGTATTCACACATGTATCACGTTTTCTGGTTAATACAATTATAGCATGAATAATAAACAATTATCATGAACAAGGAAATACAATAATAACCAATTTATTATTGCCTCTAGGGCATATTTCCAACATATATATGGTTCATAGCCTTGGGCGAGAAATGTGCCCGCACGCGTCGTGCTAGCTCGATATTCTTTCTATGCTAAGTTTCCATTAATTGATGGCGTTTTATGAACACATCACTGTTTCCCGCCATTTCATCACCGGTTTCCCACAGCCACCTAGCGATATTTGCACATAAACCTAGGCGGCGTGCGACACACCGAGGCAACATGCAGGGCCTGTAGCACATCCACCTTTTCATGCCAACCCACGGAAGCGCCGCCTCTGCCATCAACCTCCTGGACGAGGAAAACGAGAAGGCGCCACGTCCTGTCAAGGTCGAGGCTCCCAGGAAATGCGATGGACGACGCCGTGTTGCACGTCATCGCTAGGGTTGAGCAGACCCTTCGAGCATGGTGCTTCAACATCGTGGATCAAGATAGGCATGCCAGTGTCGAGAGGCAACAGCTCGCCGCACAACATGATCGATGGTGCGCGCAGAGCAAGCTACGCGCGTCCATGCCGATAGGCCATGTCTCGCTGCACTGCGAGACAGTTGGAGCGCAACAGAGCGAGAGGCGCGGCGCGCCGCACAGCAAGAGCGGATCCATCGGTGCTTGCCTGCTATAGATAGGGCATCGCAGCTGAGTACACGTCCCGTCAGTACCCACATTCCTTGCCAGGAGTGGGCAGAGGCCATCTGCGCCGTACTTGCACTAGAGGTCGGTCGTGTCGTACTTGCACCGGATGCCCGCCGTGACGTTTGCATGGGTCGCGTCGTTTTCCTTGTCCATGGCCCGCTCAATGACAACGTGCTCGTCGCTAGGCTCGACCACCTCCTTGGCCCACGTGTCCACCTTCGAGCAATAGTAGAACATGGCCATCGCATCCTCAAGCTGGTGATCTCCGATGAAATAGCCAACTTGGATCTCGAGATCGCGCTCTAGATGTACCACGAGCATGTCGACCGTTTGGAAGAACGCCTGCATGAGTTCAGGCAGAGCCAAGAGCTATCGTAGGCAAGGGCTGCTGGTCATGGATGCATTTTATTTTGTTGAGTCTTTCCGACGTGGATCGCTATGTATTCACAACAATCATAATATTTCTCTGTTTCAATGTGTGTACTCTGTTTTGCGTTCTTATATGTTTCGTTATGTGTGTATATATTCTTTCCATTCTGTATATGTGGATGATAACAACTAGATACAAGATAGTATACGAAAACAGATAGAAAAATGGAATTCATAATATATATTAATTGTTCATTAGTTCATCACAGAATATATATAATATCATCACTTATATGTGGTGATACTTAAATACTATGTGTAGTGCATAAAATTTAAAACTAACAATACTAAAACTAATAATCCCTCCTGGGGCAGTATTTCGACAGCTCCTCACCAGCAGCTCCCTCATGCGCGGCGTCTTCCCAGCGCGGAGGTAGTAATGTGCCTCCTCTGCCTCGCAACGCTTGATGTACCGATCTGACTATTTCTCACACACAAGTGCAAACGATCTTGCCATTTGGTTGGGCGCCCACAGGAGCTCCTTGTCGATGGCACGATGGACTTATCGGCCCATCTCCATGTAGCGATGAGGCGCCTAGCACCTTTGACCTTTCTCGTGAAATACCCGTCTACGTACACCTCCTTCGCACAATCACGGGCCCGCCACCAAAGCTCCACCGCCTCCTTTTTCCAAGTGGTCTGACGGGCTTCACAGGCCGCCTGGTACCTGGGTTTCTCCTCCGCCATCTCCTTCTTGAACGCTAGTTGCGTGGCTTTCTCAGCAAGTGGCAACGACTTCCACACACAAAGATCTTACTGGCCCCAAAACCACTCCAAAGTTGGGAGGTCCGACGCAACCTCATCCTGCGGCCCGTAGGGGTCCTCCTCGTCGCTGCTCTTCCACTGAACGTCCTTTGGGGTCAGAGCCTCCTCATCGGTGCGTGGGTAGATCGGCGATGCCATGGCAGAGATGTGGGAGAGAGAGAGGGCGAGCGAGCGAGAGGAGGATGTAGATGAGAATGCACACGGCACGACGTGAGCAATGTAGTATTTATTGGCGGTCAGAATCTATATCGACAGGAACAGTACACGCGTCGATCGTCGGAATTTACGAGTATTGTACTTAATAGCCGATGATTTCCAATACAGAACTGCATCTGATTAAAAACCTGCGCCACTCACCTTCAAAACATCGAGGCACGAAATGGAGTGTCAATCGTGTGGGGCCTGGTTTTCTTGCGAGATATTTACATTTTCTTTCCTCATATAAGGCACAAATGCTTATTTTGTGTTACCATGGCACTCCATGCATGTGTTCAAGCCGTGACACCAATATGTTTGAAAATCCTTCCAATTTACTACACATGGAATTAACGCCCACACAAGTACACAAATATGATTTTCCAAACTGTTATGGTTAGCTGTTGCATGTACATGTAGTTCAAATTTGAATTATAGTGATTAAATGGCTAGAAAATCTCTTAAATGTCTTGAAGAAGTCAAATGACCCCTCATTTTTTTTCAAAATGTAACATGAGAGTTGTATTAGTGCACATTAACTATAGAATTTTTTTGAAGGCCATAAGTGTTGGGGAACGTAGTAATTTCAAAAATAATCCTACGTCACACAAGGATCTATCGATGGAGAAACCAGCAACGAGAAAAGGAGCAGAGCATCTCCATACCTTTGAAGATCGCTAAGCGGAAGCATGGCTAGAATGTGGTTGATGGAGTCATACTCGCAGCGATTCAGATCGCGGTGGATTCCGATCTATGCACCGAACAACGGTGCCTCCCTGTTTGACACACGTGCAGCCCGGTGACGTCTCCAAGACCTTGATCAAGAAAGGAGGGAGGAGAGGTTGAGGGAGAGCTCCGGAAGCACGAAGGCGTGGTGACGGTGGAGCTGGGTGGTACTCCGACAAGGCTTCGCCAAGCACTACGGAGGACGAGGGGGAGGAGGAGTAGGGCTGCGCCGAGAGAGAGAGAAATTGTTGTCTCAAACAGCCCCAAACCCTCCAAAATATATAAGAGGAGAGGGAGGAGGGTGCCCACCCTTTAGGGTTTCCACCCCAAAGGGTGTGGCAACCCTAGATGGGTGGAGGGGTAGCGCACCAAGGTGGGCTTTGGGCCCAAGGCAGCCCCTCCACTCCTAGGGTTTGGCCCCTTACCCCTTTTGCTGCGCCTTGGGATGATGGTGGAGGCGCACCAACCCACTTAGGGGCTGGTTCCCACCCACCTTTTGGCACATGTAGCACTTTGGGGCTGGTGGCCCTTCCCGATGGACCCCTGGAACCCTTCCGGTGGTCCCGGTACATTACCGATGATGCCCGAAACACTTCCGGTGATCAAATCCTCACTTCCTTTATATGAATCTTTACCTCCGGACTATTCCAGAACTCCTCGTGACATCCGGAATCTCATTCGGGACTCTGAACAACCTTCAGTAACCACGTACACTATTCCCTTATAACCCTAGCGTCATCGAACCTTAAGTGTGTAGACCCTACGGGTTTGGGAAGCATGAAGACATGACCGAGACACCTCTCCGATAAATAAGCAATAACGGAATCTGGATATCCATGTTGGTTCCCACATATTCCACGATGATCTCATCGGATGAACCACGATGTCGGGGATTCAATCAATCCTGTATGCAATCCCTTTGTCTATCGGTATGATACTTGCCCGAGATTCGATCGTCGGTATTCCTATACCTTGATCAATCTCGTTACCGGCAAGTCTCTTTACTCGTTCCGTAACGCATCATCCCATGGCTAACTGCTTAGTCACACTGAGCTCAATATGATGATGAATTACCGAATGGGCCCAGACATACCTCTTCGTCACACGGAGTGACAAATCCCAGTCTCCATTCGTACAACTGAACATACACTTTTTGTAACATCCCAATTTTCCCAATTGGGAATGTTTACAATTGTAGCTAAGAATCTATGCATATTGAATGGCAATAAACATTTGCAATTGAATTCTCTCAAATTTTGCTTTTGCATTTCTATGTTTCTCTTCACACGAGAAATGTCGGGAAATAATTTCTTGCAAGCAAGAAAGAGCGTAGGAACATGACCCTCCAAAATGTGAGGCACTTTTGAAAATTTTTGAGCCAAGGAAACACCAACTTTGTGGAGAAAATAATTTCAAAAAGAAAATAAAGCCTTAGGGGTTTT
Source organism: Hordeum vulgare subsp. vulgare (assembly GCF_904849725.1). Lineage (NCBI taxonomy): Eukaryota > Viridiplantae > Streptophyta > Magnoliopsida > Poales > Poaceae > Hordeum > Hordeum vulgare. The sequence goes on along the minus strand of NC_058524.1, from coordinate 114,923,337 downwards.
TCTAAAAAAAACATTTTTAAAAAGTTTTATTTTGGTTTTGGAAAAATGATAATCAATTAGGAAATATTTTTCCTGATCGATTTGGTATATGATACCCTATATTAATTATTTTATTTTGTTTCGTTTTATTCGTTTTAGTTTCTATTTTATAAAAAAAATCTAAAACGGGAAACGTTTTTTTAAAAGGAAACGCGCCCGAGCGCATTATAACCGGCTCACCGCCCCCGCCTGGCCCCGGATCTCGATTCCCTTCTATAACGGGCGACCGACCCGCCCCACGGCGCACTCCCCTCGCTGACTGCCCGGGCCCACTGGCCGAACCCACCCCGAGCCGGTCGCCCTTCCTTCCTTCTTCCTCCCTACCTTCCCGAGCCCGAGCCCCTTCCAAAGCTCGCTGGAGCCGATCCCCTCTCCCGGATCTCTCTGCCCTTCCCTTCCCGAGCCCCCTAGCCCCCTATATAAAGCCCCCTCCGCCACCGCACCCCGTTCCCCACCTCGCCGCCCCAGCCCTCGCCCCACGCCGCCCCCACGCGAGCTCGCCGGAGTTCCGAGCTCGGCCGAAGCCCCGGCCACTCCCCTGCCCGCCCCGAGCCTCCCCTCGCCTCGTCGCCGCCGCCACTGGACGCGGGAGCCTCGCCGCCGCCTCCCCAAGCCCTCGGCCGCCGTCGGGACTCGCCGGAACCAACGCCCCGACCTCCACCTCGCCACGGCTCGCCGGAGCAACCTCCAACGCCAACCATCCCCACTGTGAGCACCCCGTCTCTGTCGTAGCCGTCCGATCTAGAATTGATGCATGAGATTAGAACCCGCGTACCCTTTCGGTCTTTTAAATAAAACCGAAACGATTTTCTTATTCACTTATTAGTTAGCCGGTGTTTTGCTTAGATTGCAGCCGTTTGCTCGATAGCCCCGCAGCACACACTCCCGGACGAATCAGGAGCTGCCACCTAACCCCATGTCCACCAGCAGTTTTTTTTTCTTCTTTTCTGTTTTAGATTAGAAAACAGAGAAAGTTCCAATCTTGTTTTGATCATAACTTTTGATATAAAATTCCAATGGATTTGAAACTTGTTCCAGTAGATCACAATATTTCGGTAGTTTTTAACAACATATAATTTGTCTATGTTTGAAATTTTCAAATTTGTTTCAGATCAGATTTAGTTTAAACCTAGTTTTGATTATTCCAGGAGTTTAAGAATAGCTTTTAATTTGATTCTTTTTGCTACTGCTTCCTAGTGATTATATCTTACTGTAGTATAAGTTTCAAATTTGTTTAAATATTTTTACTTGGGGTTTTAACAGAAACAATTTCTGCCTTAGTTAGGTGAAGTGAATTCTTTCACTTTATGCCATAACTACTTTATGCTTGTGATGTTATTTTACTTGTTGATGATTGTAGTGCTTATGGTGTGTATTTGTTTGTATCGGTAGATCACCCGGAGTGCGAAGCTTGTTACTTAGAAGCGCTCGATCAAGACAACTATCATCAAGGCAAGTCATTTTGATCATACTATCTCCTATGTTTTTCTATGCATGGTAGTTTCACCTTTCTTTGCCCAATTGCATGCTGCGTAGGTACTTGGAAATTTTAGTATAGGTTGTAGTATCATGTGGTAGGCACACAACAACCCCGATACTTGGCCCGGGACGACAAATTTCATATTGCTATGCTTGAGTAGACGGGATTTTGGTTGAGTGCATAACACGAGTGATGCGAGGATAACCAAGACCGGTTAAGTCAAGATTTTCAAGACCTCGTGAAGCAATGCAACTCTGGGTGAAGGACGGTTTGACGGGCTCCCTGGAGAAACCAGTGGATGACCCCGGGATGCTGGAGACGGCCATGACATCTTGCGGAAAGCTTCACCCAGGCTTGAAGAGGCGGACGGAGGCTTCAAGACCCAAGGCTTACCTGCACAGCCACAAGTCATTATGGGCTCTGGCTTGGTTGGACAACGTGGCGACTCTGGACAGGCGGTGCTAGCAGATGTAGAAGAACGGTAGGAATGGATGGGCGCCGACAGGGATTCAGAGGGACCCGTTGAAAGACCATGTTTTGATCATCCGGTCTTCAAACACCCTGAAGTGCGAGGACATACACGGAGGCGACCAAATCTTGTGGGGAACGTGTGCAAAACTCTGCAGAGTGCCCAAAACCTAATCGATTAGCCGTGTCCACGGTCATGGACAACTTGAGCCGAAGGCATTGAAATTTCCCTGAACTCTCGACACAACGTAATAATGATGTGGGAATTAACAACAACTCGGGTACGAGAATTGGTTGGCGGAACCATCTCGTTAACAACAAACAATGTAGTAATATTTTGCTTTCAGCCCCCTCTTGTTGTAGGAGAAAATTGGCTTTATGCAAAACTTATAGCCCCACCTGCCAAATATGCATGTAGAGATAGTTGGTTATTATTTTCCCCCTCTCTTTGATGACTTGCCGGCATATTCCATATGCTAACCTACACGGCTACAACGTATCATGTTGCAGAGTACTTTTCTGACCAGGAGTGAGGCTACGATCTACGCTCAACGACATGCCCTGGAGTCGGATGGACTCGTCTACCTGATGCTTCCGCTAGTCTTCGTTAGATATCTCATGAGATGGCTTTCATCCACTTTATTGTAATTCATTATTGTAATAAAGTGCTTGTTATGAGATTTCGATTAATAAAGCTGTGTGATTGAACTCTTGATATATACATTGATGTACTGAGTGTGTACCAGCATGATCTTGGGATGGTACGGAAACACGAGAGGCTTGACTCGTATTGAGTCGGGTCGCTACACTTTCGTAGATACCTGTAGTGCACCTTTATAATCACCCAATTACATTGTGACGTTTGATACACCCAAAGCACTCCTACGGTATCCGGGAGTTGCACAATCTCATGGTCTAGGGAAATGATACTTGACATTAGAAAAGCCTTGGCAGACGAACTACACGATCTTGTGCTATGCTAAGGATTGGGTCTTGTCCATCACATCATTCTCCCAATGATGTGATCCCGTTATCAATGACATCCAATGTCCATGATCAGGAAAACATGATCATCTATTGGTCAACAAGCCAGCCAACTAGAGGCTCACTAGGACATGTTGTGGTCTATGTATTCACACATGTATTACGGTTTCCGGTTAATACAATTATAGCATGAATAATAGACAATTATCATGAACAAGGAAATACAATAATAACCAATTTATTATTAACTCTAGGGCATATTTCCAATAGTCTCCTACTTGCAGTAGAGTCAATAATCTAGTTCACATCACTATGTGATTGCAATGAATCTAACACCCATACAGTTCTGGGGTTCGATCATATCTTGCTTGTGAGAGAGGTTTATTAGTCAAAGGGTGTGAACCTTTCAGATCCGTGTGTGCTTTACAAATCTCTATGTCATTCTATAGATGCTGCTACCACGCACAATTAAGAACTATTCCAAATGACTGCTCCACTGTACGAATCCGGTTTACTACTCGGAGTTATTCGGATTTGTGTCAAAGCTTGGATCAACGTAATCCTTTATTACGAACTCTTTAATCACCTCCATAATTGAGAAAAATTCCTTAGTGCACTAGTTACTAAGGATAACTTTGACCACTGTATAGTGATCCATTCCTGGATCACTCTTGTACCCGTTGACTAACTCATGGCAAGGCACACTTCAGGTGCGGTACACAACATAGCATACTATAGAGCCTACGGCTGATGCATAGGGGACGACCTTCGTCCTTTCTCTTTCTTCTACCGTGGTCGGACTTTTGAGTCTTACTCAAATTCACACCTTACAACACAGCCAAGAACTCCTTCTTTGCCGATCTATTTTGAACTCCTTCAAAAACTTGTCATGGCATGCATTTCGTTGAAAGTTCTATTAAGCACTTTGATCTATCTCCATAGATCTTGATGCTCAATGTTCAAGTAGCTTAATCCCGGTTTTCCTTTGAAAAACACTTTTCAAACAACCCTATATGCTTTCCAGAAATTCTACATCATTTCCGATCAACAATATGTCAACCACATATATTTATCAGAAACTCTATAGTGCTCCCACTCACTTCTTTGGAAATACAAGTCTCTCATAAACTTTGTATAAACCCAAAATCTTTGATCATCTCATCAAAGCATATATTCCAACTCCGACATGCTTACTCCAGTCCATAGAAGGATTGTTGGAGCTTTGCATACTTGTTAGCATCCTTTAGGATTGACAAAACCTTCTGGTTGTATCACATACAACCTTTCCTCAAGGAAACCGTCGAGGAAACAATGTTTTCGACATCCTATCTGCAAGATTTCATAAATAATGCAGTAACTCCTAACATAATTCCAACAGTCTTTCAACATCGCTACAAGTGAGAATATCCCATCGTAGTCAACTCTTTGATTTTTTGAAAACATCTTTGCGACAAATCGTGCTTTCTTAATGGTGACTTTTCGCCATCATTGTCTGTCTTCCTTTTAAAGACCCATCTGCAGTTAACAGTCGCACGGCCATCAAGTAGTTCTTCCAATGTCTATACTTTGTTTTCATACATGGATCCTCTCTCGGATTTCATGGCCTCCAGCCATTTGTCAGAATCCGGGCCCATCATCGCTTCTCCATAGCTCGTAGGTTCATTGTTGTCTAGCAACATGACCTCCAAGACATGATTATGATACCACTCTGTAGTAGTACGTGTCCTTGTCGACCCACGAGGTTTGGCAGTGACTTGATCTGAAGCTTCATGATCACTATCATAAGCTTGCACTTCAATTGGTGTAGGCGCCACAAGAACAACTTCTCGCGTCCTGCTACACGCTGGTTGAAGTGATGATTCAATAACCTCATCAAGTCCCCACCATACTCCTGATGACGAGTTGATGGATATACTTCTCGCCCCTTGTTGGTTACCCAAAGTGTGAGGTGGAGAGGTATTCAGCAGCAGATTTCCCTTACACGGGGACTGTACGGTTTATCAAACCAGGAGGACTCCGAGGATCAACAAGTCGGTGTCCGCTGCGCTAGCGCTAGTAGAATACGTGGACCTGCACACACAACAAATAACTTTGCTCCCAACGAGTTCAGAGAGGTTGTCAATCTCTCCGGCCTTGTAGTTTGCAAAGGATCAAAACACAAGCAGGAATAGCGATAGTGATTGCAACGGAAAAGTAAATAAAAACAGTAAATGGTGGAGGTGTAAACAATGGTGGTAATATGGACCAGAGACCCATGATGTTCACTAGTGATGTCTCTCTCCCAAAATTACGATAAACAACTATGCTGGGTAAACAAATTACAGTTGGGCAATTGACAGAATTGCAAACGCACTGCAATGCTAATCATGTTACTAGAAAGTTAGATGCTCAGAAGTAATGGGAAGTACGCCAAGACAAGTAGACCATTTATTCATCAACATCTACTCTCTAATCGTCCACCTTGTGATATCTATCCAGAACATCTTGCTGGTATTAAGTTGCGAGCCCCACCCAAAGTGTAAACTCAAAGCAACGGACAACTGCATTAACGAACTTTGTGTAAGGTAAACATTCCTTGCAACCGTGGTCACAAGCACCGTCGTTTTCTCCCTGGTGGCAACAACACATCCCCCAGTCTCATGTTTCTGTCACTCAAGCTAGACATCAGGGGGCATGGACCCACAATCATGCATAACTCTCCCTCCTGGAGTTACAATCTACTAGTCGGCCAAAGCAATAAAAAGCAACGAAGAACATGCAGGAATTACTCAAGAACATAATATAAAAGGAGAACCAAATATATAACTCATCACAATCAGAACATAATCTCATAATCCATCGGATACCAACAAACTCAGCATAGCAACAGTAGGTAAATTACATAGATGCCTTGATCATGTAGGGTAGCTCACAAGGGCTAAGCATTGAAGCACGAGATTGGAGAGAAGACATCACATAGCTATTGGTCGTGGACTCATGGTCCAAGGAGGACTACTGAAGGCACGTCCAGGAAGCGTCCATGGTGGTGGAGAAGCTTCCGGAGGTCAATCCTCCCTCCGGTAGGGTGCCGAGAAAAGGTTTTCTCTAGCCCGATCTCGGAAGCACTGCGGCGGTGGAACGGTGGAGAAATTCGCAATTCTGGATCTATCCTCAGGATTTTCCGTCCGAGGGGTAAATATAGTCCAAAGGAGGGCGCCAGGGGGTGTACCCTCCACCCAGGCGACCTGGTGGCGCGGCCAGGAGGGGGCCCGTGCCAGGTGGCCGCCTGGGTGAGGCATGGCTCCCCTATGGCCCACCTTGGTGCTTCGTGAAGCTTCCGTCATGCTGATTTCTATATATTTTTCTTGGGATTTTTGGGGCTTCTAAAATTGGGGTAAAGTCCCTGCAATTAAAAAACATCAGCAGACAGAAACTGGCAGTGGGTGCACTGAGTTAGTAGGTTAGTCCAAATATGTGTAAAAAGGTATAAAAGTGTAGCAAAACATATAACAATTTCACCCAAAAGAGCATGGAACAAACATAAATTAAAGTTACGTTTGGGACGTATCAACATCCCCAACCTTAATTCTTGCTCGTCCTCGAGTAGGTAAATGATAACACAAATAATTTCTGTGGTGACATGCTAACACACATATAAGAACTTCAAAGTAAAGCAAGTAAGATATGCAATTCAAGTCAAGACAATGACAAGCAAGAGTCTATATTTAGTATTGAAAATAGCCAATAAGAACATAAAGGTCCAAGAGCTCTCGCTGTCCGTGACTCGAATGTCTCCAAATGGTGTTTGCGTGCAAGAAGTGGGAGATGGGTTTAGAGCATAAAAATATCATATAGTTTAATTGAAAACTCAATCTACTAAAACTTCACACTTGGTTTCCTTCGGAATCTTATTTTGACTCGTCCCCAGACCACTAGTCAGACACAAGTCAAAATGATCCTCTCCCTTTCGAATTTGAGCACTCATGCAATGGATGAGCGCAAGCAAGATATGTTGGCACTTAGGATGGCAAAGAGAATAATGATGGGGAAGGAAGACAAAAAAGGTGTGAAAATCTCACATTAATGAGGACAACCATAGGCGAGACAAAACCAAATGATAGATATGATGTGAGGAGCAGGGATTGCCATGCAACGGATGCACATATGAGCTAAGGTAAGCTCTCCAATGGAACTAGTGGGGGTGCATCCAACTTTCTTGCTCATGAAGACATAAAGCTCATTTGAGGAGGCTCATCATTGGAATATACAAGCCAAGTTCTATGGTGTAAGGGTCCCCACATAGTTATGCATGAATGATAATCTCTATGGAGTACAAATATAACAATGGAGTACAAGTGTACAAATATAACAAATATAACAGATATAACAAGGTATAAAAGTGTAACAAATATAACAAGGAATAGTAGTGTTTCCCCCTTCTCTCTTTTTATTTCTTTTTTTGTTTGTGTGGCCTCTTTGGCTCTTTCTATTTATCTCTCATTTGTCCTCTTTGGGATATTTTCATGTGTCCTCTTTTGGGATCTTTTAATTTGTCCTCTTTGGGATCTTTTCCTCACTTAAGGGCAACACTCTATGTTTTACAAGAATAAAAAGAAGATCTTCACACTTTATAATAAGTACTATATATAAAGACAAATGAAAACTATCATGATGTATGCAAATGTATGCCTCTGTCAGTGTAGCAGGATATGCAATGATACTAGCGCGTCATCTAGCAATAATAAGGGCAAGGCCCAACTAGCATGCGGCTCCTCGATCAAGCAAAAGCATGTATGACATGAAGATCAAGTCATGAGATGGTGGATGTTGCATGGCAATGTATCTCGGAAAGGCTATGGAAATGCCTTAATAGGTAGGTATGGTGGCTGTTTTGAGGAAGGATATACTGAGGCTTATGATGACAGAGGATACCATGCCAAGGGTTTGGATGCACCGACGAAGTTTGCACCAACTCTCAAGATGAGAAAGGGCAATGCACGGTACCGAAGAGGCTAGCAAAATATGGATGGTGGAAGTGCCAACAATCGAATACTCTCATTAGTCCAAAGAACTCATGCACTTATTATCGATAACTCTCTATCTAGTCAGGAGATTCACAAAGATACAAGTACCTCGAGGAGGAGTGTTTGGGGGTTTGGTTATCCTTGCGCATCCTCGACCCATGGTAATGTGAGGGTACTCTATATATTCCAACCCCTCCAGAGGTTAGCGATCCATCTAGTAGCTCGAGTTCTCAACTAATTTTTTAGTTTTTGAAAATACACACGGATTTCCCAAAATATTCCAAACATTACTCAAATCAATACCCCAAAACTAGTGCAAGTTACTACTATACTTAAATAGCAACCTTAGTTACCTACTCATGCAAGACACACAACTCAGTGCAACAAGCCAACTCTCTAAACAAGATAAGCATGATAACTCAACATAAAGATAAAGCTCTTAAAAAGATAAAGCATGAAAACTAAGATGGTCATGGACTCATGGTCCAAGGAGGACTACTCACGGCATGTCCGAAAAGCATCCATGGTGGCAGAGAAGCTCCCGGAGGTCAATCCTCCCTCCGACGGGGTGCCGGGAAGAGTTCTTATGGCGCTCCCGATCACGGAAGCGCCACGGTGGCGGAACGGTGGAGAAATTCGCGATTCTGGATCTATACTTAGTGTTTTCCGTCTGAGGGGTAAATATAGGCCAAAGGGGGTGAACCCTCCACCCAGGCGACCTGGTAGCGCGTCCAGGAGGGGGCCCGTGCCAGATGCCGTCTGGGTGAGGCGTGGCTACCCTTTGGCCCTCCTTGGTACTTCGTGAAGCTTCCATCATACTAATTTTTATATATTTTCTCAGGATATTTGGGGCTCTCAAAATTGGGGTAAAGTCCTTGCAATTAAAAGACATCAACAGACAGAAACTGGCACTGGGTGCACTAAGTTAGTAGGTTAGTCCAAATATGTGTAAAAATGTCTAAAAGTGTAGCAAAACATATAACAATGTCACCCAAAAGAGCATGGAACAAACAGAAATTAAAGATACGTTTGGGACGTATCAACTCCCACTCAACTCTTTCAAGAGAAACTTTTCCTTGAGAAAGGACTTGCTTCTAGAAACAATGACTTTTGCTTCCGGATCTGAGATAGGAGGTATACCCAACTGTTTCGGGTGTCTATGAAGACGCATTTATCCGTTTTGGGCTCAAGCTTATGAGGCTGAAACTCTTTCACATGGGCATCACAGCCCCAAACTTTTAAGAAACAAGAGCTTAGGTTTCTCTAAACCATAGTTCATACGGTATCATCTCAAATGGAATTACGTGGTGCCCTATTTAAAGTGAATGCAGTCGTATCTAATGCCTAAACCATAAACGATAGTGGTAATTTGATAAGAGACATCATAATATGCACCATATCTAATAGGGCACGACTATGACATACGGACACACCATCAGACTATGGCGTTCCAGGTGGCATGAGTTGTGAAACAATTTTAACGTGAAACAATTTTCACATTGTCTTAAATGTTTACCAAACTCGCAACTTAGATATATATGTTTACCTCCACGATCACATCGTAGATATATTATCCTCTTGTCACGATGATCCTCAACTTCACTCTGAGATTACTTGAACCTTTCAATAATTCAGACTTGTGTTTCATCAAGTAAATATACTAGTATCTATTCAAATCATCTGTGAAGGAAGAACATAATGATATCTATTGCGTGCCTCAGCACTCATTGGACTGCATACATCAAAATGTATTACTTCCAACAAGTTACTTTCTTGTTCCATCTCACTAGAAAATGAGGTCTTCGGTCATCTTGCCCATGTGGTATAATTTGCATGTCTCAAGTGATTCAAAATCAAGTGAGTCCAAATGATCCATCTGCATGGAGTTTCTTCATGCGTTTATACCAATAGACTTGGTTCGCATGTCTTAAACTTTTCAAAAATGAGTCAGTCCAAAGATCCATCAATACGGAGCTTCTTCATGCGTCTTATACCAATACGACTCAAGTGGCAGTGCCACATGTAAGAGGTACTATCATTACTACTTTATATATTTTTGGCATCAATATTATGAACATGTGTATCACTACGATTGAGATTCAATAAACCATTCATTTTAGGTGCATGACCATTGAAGGTATTATTCAAGTAAACAGAATAACCATTATTCTCTTTAAATGAATAACCTTATTGCAATAAACATAATCCAATCAAGTTCATGCTCAACACAAACACCAAATAATAATTATCTAGGTTTAACACTAATCCCGATGGTAGAGGGAGCGTGCGATGTTTGATCACATCAACTTTGGAAACACTTCCAACACACATCGTCACCTCACTTTTAACTAGTCTTCATTTATTCCGTAGCTTTTATTTCGAGTTACTAACACTTAGCAACTGAACTGGTATCTAATACCCTGGTGCTACTAGGAGTACTAGTAAAGTACACATCAATATCATGTATATCTAATATACTTTTTTTGACTTTGCCAGCCTTCTCATCTACCAAGTACCTAGGGTAGTTCCTCTTCAGCGACAGTTCCCCTCATTACAGAAGCACTTAGTCTCGGGTTTGGGTTCAACTTTGGGTCTCTTCACTAGAGCAGCAACTGGTTTGCTGTTTCATGAAGTATGCCTTCTTGCCCTTGCCCTTCTTGAAACTAGTGGTTTTACTAACCATCAACAATTGATGCTCCTTTTTTATTTCTAGTTTCGCGGTGTCAAACATCGTGAATAGATAAAGGATCATCATCTCTATCCCTGATATGTTATAGTTCATCACGAAGCTCTAGTAGCTTGTTGGCAGTGAGTTTGGAGAACTATCACTATCTCATCTCAAAGATCAACTCCCACTCGATTCAAGTGATTGTAGCACTCAGACAATCTGAGCACATGCTCAACGATTGAACTTTTCTCCCTTACTTTATAGACAAAGAATCTTGTCGGAGGTCTCATACCTCTCAACAAGGGCATGAGAAAGAAATCACAATTTCATCTTTTGGAACATCTCGTATGTTCTGTGACGTTCAACACGTCTTCGCTGCCTCAATTCTAAGCCATTAAGTATTACGCACTGAACTATCATGTACTTATCAAAAACGTGTATGCGAGATGTTCACAATGTCCACACATGACACTTGGGGTTCAGCACACCAAGCGGTGCATTAAGGATGTAAGCCTTCTGTGCAGCAATGAGGACAATCCTCAGTTAATGGACCCAGTCCGCATAATTTCTACTACCATCTTTCAACTAAGTTTTCTCTAGGAACATATCAAGAACTGCAGAGCTATAGCGCAAGTTATAACATAATTTGTAAAGACCTTTTGACTATGTTCATGATAATTAAGTTCATCTAATCAAATTATTCAATGAACTCCCACTTAGATCGACATCCCTCTAGTCATCCAAGTGAAACATGATCCACGTCGACTAGGCCGTGTCTGATCATCACGTGAGACGGACTAGTCAGCAATGGTGAACATCTCCATGTTCATCGTATCATCCATACGACTCATGTTTGTGACATCCTCCAATTAAGCTATAGTAATCAATGTAGTTAGGCTACAGTAACCTCACCCTAATGTGCCACGTCATCAAGATTAACTAAGCGAAGTTTCAACTCGATGAAAAACAAAGCAAAATTCAAATTAAAAATATATATATGTATAAAGTAAATAAATTAATTCTTCAAACTTAAAAAAACAAAAATATTCCTCAAATTGCAAATAATCCACAGATGATTATGGTGGAGAAACCAACACTTTTAGAAAGGGTTTTAATGCCTAATTCAATTAAAGTAGAAACCAAATTAATAACTTAAGAGCCTTTTAAATTATTAAAAGTTTCAACCCCCTTTATTTAAATCCCGAGCTTTTATATTTTAATAAAATGAATTTCTATTCCTAATAAAACTAAAACAAAAATTGAAAATAAAAGTGAATAAAAAACAGAACAACGGAACTAATAAAAAGAGAAACAAAAAAAGGGAAGGAAACCCCCTCCCCCTCGCCGGCCCAGCTCAGCCTGGGTCCATTCGGCGACCTAAAGGGGTCGGCCCAGCCTCACCGCTACTAGGCCGCGCCGCCTCACCGACACCCCACGATGCCACCATCCACGCTGCCTTCACCGACACCCCACGACGCCACCAACCTTGCTCCTCACCCCTAACAACCCCAGTCGCCCCACTCTCCCCTCCACTCTCGCTCCCGATCCGGATCTGGATCGGGGCAGAGCACTCTCGCCGCCGGCCCTCCTCGTCGTTCCCTGCGCACTCGTGAGCACCAGCCCCAACCAGTTCCCCCTCGCGCGCCGCCTCCCCTCTTCCTCACGGCGCCTCGCTCCCCCGAGCTAACCCTCGTGCCCACGTCGCCCCGCTCGCCCAGCCCACGTGGCTCCTCCCCAGAACGAGCGCCCCTGGCTCGGATCGAACCCCCACGAGGCGCTCACCCCACCTCACCCCCACTCGCCCCCGCGCCCTCCCTCTCTCTTGGCCCCGATCCAGCGCCCCCACGTCGTGACGCACCGACGCCCTGCGTCGCCCCTCCACCACCTGTGCCACCGGCCGCAACAGCCTCCGGCCACCTCCACGTCGGAGCTCCTCCTCCTCCATCGGATCTCTCCCGCGTCTCTCCCCCACAGGCGCCACCCCACCGGTGCCCCACAAACGACCACGGCACTGCCCCGCCACCATCTACCTTGCCGGCTCGCCTTCATCGGCCTCCTCCGCTTCCCCGCCGGCTCCACCACGCGCCTTCACCCCTCCCCGGTAACTCCGGCTACACCGGGCCTTCCCATCAACGCCGGTGAGCCCTCCCTCGGGCTCCTCCCACTCCCTTCCTTCTTTCCCCCCTGCGGTTCCGTTCCGACGCCCCGCACCACGGCCTCCGGCAATCTCCACCTCGCCCCCGCGCCATTTCTCTCTTGCTAACCAGGAGGAGGAAGATTTACCTCCTGTAGGTTGAGAGAGAGGGGTTAGAACAAGTAGAATAAAAAGAAAGAAAACAAAATAAAATAAAGTGATATATGTACGTATGTATGCATATGAGATGTATGCATTTATGTATATAATCATGTAGGTGAATGTATGTATAGATGTATGTATGTAGAAATGTGTGGACATATGAAAATATATGTGCTCGCTGTCCCAATGACATGCGAGGCCACACCCTTAAAAAATAATATAATACTACTACAAATAATAATAAGTAAAATTAATTCTTATAAATATTTAATACTAATAAATAAATTAATTTGATTAATCATTCAGTTAAGAGGCCGATATTTCTTTGGAATAATAGGATTTACTATAATAAAAATAGATAAATAAGTATTAGTTAATGTAATAATTACGATTAGGTAAGTTAGTCAAATAATCTTTTAATTAGGATAAATAAAATATCCTAGTCGGTGTATGACAGTTGGGTCCCACCAACTAATTAATTTGATTAAATAATTATTTAACTCTAATAATAATTGTGCCTATGGCATATGGGACCCACTCGTTATATTTGACTAGTCAACCCCTGTTGACTGCTCATGTCATACCGACATCACCACGTTGTCATATTTAATTATCTAATATAATTAAATATGTTAATTCCTAAATAATTAATAAAACTTTAAAAATTAATATAAAATAAACTGTAGATGAGATGAAAATATTTTCAACATCAAATTTGATCAGCAGAACGAGACGAGTCCAGATACACGGTCCATTCGTGTGTCGCGCGTCCCTAGCGTAGCAAGCGTGGAACTTTTCCATCATTTTTAGTCTGAACGGTAGTAGCCAAAGACCCGCAAAATATCGTCAGATATTCTTCCGACCCGTCTATGACGGATGTTACTGTGTTAGCTCATGCCTAGCCTGCATATTGCCATGTCATGCTTAGTGTTGCACCTGCTGTTATTTATTGTTTCTCCCCCTCTTCTTACCGGTAGACCCCGAGACTTTCGCTGCTGCCGGGTACACCTACCTTCCTGACGACCAGCCCTTTCCCACAGAGCAACAAGGCAAGCAAACACCCATGATCATCCCTATATCACCTATGTCTTTCTTCCTCCTGCTTGCATTAGAATTTTTGCTACTGTTGTAGTTAGCTCCTAAATCTGATGCATAGCCTAATTTTGATAAACTGTTACCTTCAGTATTTTACTCTTAATCTGCTTAGTATAGGTGGAGCAGTCATCCCCTACGACTCTTAGTCAAGTTGCCCCGCTTTAATTTTAAGTCTCGATCCCTGATTGACGAGACAGATCCGACACAATACTCACACCCCCTTAGTTGTGCGGCGCTACAAAGCTACTATCGGGTACCGAGGGTGACACCTCGCTAAGTACTCCTGATGATACCTCTGCAGTGCAGCTAGTCGGTCGTGGTTATTGAGGGTGATAACTCCTTCACCACTCCCGACGACGACTCTATCGTGCAACTCCTCAAGTGTGAGACCCTCGAGGGTGATTCTTCTAATTCCACCTTGACGGTTACATCGTCGGAATCCAACGAGGGTGATACCTCAGATTCCCCCTAATGTTACAACCACACAGTTACTTGACCATGTTACTGGGATCACTGGTAAATAGATGTTAGGCGGGTGGATTCCCGCGTGGATGTGTCGATGACTTAATTAAAATGATAATGGATTTGGGTATTTGATCTGGGTTGGTTGGAAGGCCTTATTACGCGCTAACCGTCTGCATGGGAAGAATTATGGGTACTTGCTACAGCAACAGACAACAGCGCCAGAAATTGACACGTTGATGGAGAGTGGCCTTGCGTTGGGTTTTCCCTTGAAGAGGAAAGGGTGATGTAGCACAGGAGCAGTAAGTATTTCCCTCAGTTTGAGAACTAAGGTATCGATCCAGAAGGAGGGTCTCGTCAAGTCCAGAGTACCTGCGCAAACACAAACAAGCTTGCACCCAACGCTTCAAAGGGGTTGTCAATCCCTTCAAGATTGTTTGCAAAGTTAGATCTGAAGGCGGAAAGTGCAACGAAGTAAAAAGTGTAATGCTGAAAATATGGTGTGGAGTAGACCCGGGGGCCATAGTGTTCACTAGAGGCTTCTCTCAAAATAGCAAGTATTACGGTGGGTGAACAAATTACTGTCGAGCAATTGATAGAACCATGCAAAGTCATGACGATATCTAAAGCAATGATCACACATATAGGCATCACGTCCGAGACAAGTAGACCGATACTTTCTGCATCTACTACTATTACTCCACACATCGACCGCTATCCAGCATGCATCTAGTGTATTGAGTTCATGACAAACAGAGTAACGCCTTAAGGAAGATGACATGATGTAGAGGGATAATCTCAAACCAATGATGAAAACCCCATCTTTTTACCCTTGATGGCAACAACACGATGCGTGCCTCGCTACCCCTTCTGTCACTGGGTGAGGTCACCGCACGGTATGAACCCAAAACTAAGCACTTCTCCCATTGCAAGAATCATAGATCTAGTTGGCCAAACAAAACCCACAACTCGAAGAGAATTACAAGGATAGGAAATCATGCATAAGAGAGATCAGAAGAAACTCAAATAAGATACATAGATAATCTGATCATAAATCCACAATTCATCGGATCTCAACAAACACACCGCAAAAGAAGATTACATCGGATAGATCTCCATGAAGATCATGGAGAACTTTGTATTGAAGATCCAAGAGAGAGAAGAAGCCATCTAGTTACTAGCTATGGACCCGTAGGTTTATGGTGAACTACTCACGCATCATCTGAGAGGTCATGGTGTTGATGAAGAAGCCCTCCGTGTCCGAATCCCCCCTCAGGCAGGGCACCAGAATGTGCCCCAGATGGGATCTTGCGAAGACAGAAGCTTGCGGCGGCAGAAAAGTACTTTCGATGATCTCCTGATTTTTTTGGGATTTTTAGGGAATATATAGGCGCAACCCCTATGGCAGAGGGCGTCCAGGGGGCCCACAAGCCTGTGGGCCGCGGCCTCCCCCCTGGCCACGGGGTGAGGGCTTGTGGGGCCCCTAGGCCCCCCTGCCTTGGCTCTCAAGTCTCTTGATCTTCTTCCATTACGGAAAAAATCTTTTCGGGGATTTTATTCCGTTTGGACTCCGTTTCAAAATATCCTCTGAAAGGGGTCAAAAACATGGAAAAAACAGGAACTGGCACTTGGCACTGAGTTAATAAGTTAGTCCCAAAAAATATATAAAAGGCATGCAAAACATCCAAAGTTTGACAAGATAATAGCAGGAAACCATCAAAAATTATAGATATGTTGGAGATGTATCAAGCATCCCCAAGCTTAACTCATGCTCGTCCTCGAGTAGGGAAGTGATAAAGAATGAATTTTTTGATGTGGAATGCTACCTAGCATAGTTGTCCTTTGCAACTTCTTTCACGCGACATGAATGTTCACATCCATAAGATTCGAAACAATAGTTTGCTATTGACATGAAAACAATAATACTTCAAGCGAACTAGCAAGGTAATCATGAACTTTCAAAATAACAAGGCCAAGGAAAGTTATCCCTACAAAATAATATAGTCTGGCTATGCTCCATCATCCTCACACAACTAGTGTAAATCATGCACAACCCCAGTATTGGCCAAGTAATTGTTTTCGCACTCTTACTTTCTCAAACTTTTTATAACTATCACGCAATACATGAGCGCGAGCCATGGATATCGCACTATAAGTGGAATAGAGTGTGGTGGTGGCTGTGAGACAAAAAAGGAGGAGATGGTCACATTGACTCGGCGTATCAAAAGGCTATGGAGATGCCCATTAATATATATCAATGTTAATGAGTAGGGATTGCCATACAAGAGATGCACTAGAGCTATAAGTATGTGAAAGCTCAGAAGTAAAACTAGTGGGTGTGCATCCAACTTGCTAGCTCACGAAGACCTAGGGCAATTTTTAGGAAGCCCATCATTGGAATATACAAGCCAAGCTATATAATGAAGATTCCCACTAGCACATGGTAGTGACAAAGCAAGAAGCTCTAAATCATAAAGAACATGGTTCTATTGTGAAAAATATAGTAGCATTGTCCCTTCTCTCTTTTTCTCTTTTTTTTTAATTGGGCTCTTAGGCCTCTTTTTTTCTCTTTATTTTTTATTTTTGATCTCTTTGGCCTCTTTTTTTTATTTCCTCACATGGGACAATGCTCTAATAATGATGATCATCACACTTTTATTTATTCACAACTCAAAGCTCAAAATGATGATGACTCTATAGGAAATGCCTGCGGAAGTGTACCGGGATGTGCAACGATCTAGCTTGGCGTATGACGTTGAAACATTTCTCTAGCTATCTTACGATCATGCAATGGCAATATGAGAGTGACGGCACAAGTCATGAGACGGAACGGTGGGAGTTGCATGGCAATATCTCTCGGAATGGCTATGAAAATGCCATAGTAGGTAGGTATGGTGGCTGTTTTGAGGAAGGCATATGGTGGGTTTGTGCACTGGCGAGAATTGCGCGGCACTAGAGAGGTTAGCAACGGTGGAAGGTGAAAGTGCATCTATACCATGGACTCACATTAGTCATGAAGAACTTACATACTTGTTGCGAAAGTTTTTATTAGTAATCGGAACAAAGTGCTTAAACACATACTCCTAGGGGAAGGGTTGGTAGGTGTTAACCATCGCGCGATCCCGACCTCAACACAAAGGATGACAATCAATAGATCAATTATGCTCCGAATTCCTAACATAGCGGTTCACCATACGTGCATGCTACGGGAATCACTAACTTCAACACAAGTTTTTCTAGATTCACAACACCCTACTACCATAGCTCTTAATATTACCAAATCCACGTCTCAAAACTAATTGAGAGGAATCAAAACTTCTCTTTCTACTCAATGCACATGAAGATGGAGGTTTTTGCATCCTCTTTGGGTACCTATCATATTTGGGACTACTTTCATAGCATAAGCCAACTGCCAAATCACGCACCACCGTGCTCTAAAAGATATAAGTGAAGCACATAGAGCAATAGTATCTAGCTCAAAAGATATAAGTGAAGCACTATGAGCATTCTAGCAAAATCATGATGAGTGCATGTCTCTCTCTCTCAAAAACGTGTGCAGCAAGGATGATTGTGACACAAAAAAAAAAAGAAACGACTCCTAAGATACAAGACGCTCCAAGAAAAACACATATCATGTGGTGAATAAAAATATAGCTCCAAGTAATGTTACCGAAGGATTGAAGACGAAAGAGGGGATGCCTTCCCGGGGCATCCCCAAGCTTAGGCTTTTTGGTGTCCTTGAATTTGGCTTGGGATGCCTTGGGCATCCCCAAGCTTGAGCTCTTTCCACTCCTTATCTCTTTGTCCATGAGAACATCACCCAAAACTTGAAAACTTCACAACACAAAACTTAAACAGAAACTCGTGATAGCATTAGCACAAGAAAACAAACTACCACCTCTTTTGGTACTGTAGAAAACTTTAATTCTATCTATATTGGTGTTGGGCTACTGTATTCTCATTTTTCCATGGCTAGTACCCCCCGATACTAACCATAGTTTCATCAAAACAAGCAACCAACTCAACAAAAACAGACCAGTTTGTAGCAATCTGTATACTTCATATACTTCTGGTATCTCAAAATATCTAAAAAATTATGACTGTCTGGGAGAAAGGCATATCAACCAGCAGCAAAAAGAATCAACTTAAAATCTCTTTCTGAATAAAAATGAAACATCATCTCGTGAGCGAAAAGTTTCTGTCTTTTTCCAGCAGAATCAAACAACCATTACCAAGACTAGTCATAAAGGTTTTGCTTGGCTCAAACACAAAAAGAAACACAAAAAAACACAATCACAACAGAATTGTGATGGTGTAGACACAACAAAACAGAAAGAAAAAGATAAATTCATTGGGTTGCCTCCCAACAAGCGCTATTGTTTAAAGCCTTTTAGCTAGGCATTGATAATTCAATGATGCTCACATAAAAGACAAGAATTGAAGGACAACGAGAGCATCATAAAGCATGTGAAAATCACATCTAAATCTAACATACTTCCTATGCATAGGAATTTTATAGGAAAACAAATTGGCAAGACAACCAATAGTTACCAAATGCAAGGAAGAAGAAAGAGACAATAGCAATCTCAACATAACGAGAGGTAATTTGGTAACATGAAAGTTTCTACCACAATCTTTTCCTCTCTCATAATAATTACATGTAGGATCATATTCGAATTCAACAATGTAACTATCACATAGTATATTCTTCTCATGATCCACATGCATGCAAAGTTGACGCTCTTCAAAAATGGTGGGATTATCATCAAGTAAAGTCATGACTTCTCCAAACCCACTTTCAATAATATTGCAAATATCATATTCATCATGAGGCTTAAAAAAATTTCAAGATCATAAGAAAAATCATCGCCCCACTCATGATCATTGCAACAAGTAGTGGACATAGCAAAACTAGCATCCCCAAGCTTAGGGTTTTGCATATTCTTAGCATGATTGTCACTAATAGAATTTATAGTGAAACCATTGCAATCATGCTTTTCATCCAAGGAGCCCTCGTGAATCACTTCATAAATTTCTTCCTCACAATTTTCAGATTCACGCATCTCAAGCAAAACTCCATAAAGATAGTCAAGTGCATTCAACTCACTAGCAATTGGATCAACATAATTGGATCTCTTAAAGAGATTAGCAAGTGGATGAGGATCCATATCACTAGATTTTCAGCAAGCGAAGATGCAAGCATATTGAAGGCACATGGCACACAAGCGAACAGAAAGCCAACGAGAGAAAAGGGTGAACGAAAAAGGCAAACGAAAAAGGCAAATTGGTGAAGTGTGGGAGAGGAAAACGAGAGGCAACTGGCAAAGAAAGTAAATGCAAGAGATGAGTTCACGACACCTACTTGGATGAGTTCTTGACTTGATCTTCCTACCCGGCAATGGTGCCAGAAATCCTTCTGCTACGGCAACAGACAACAACGCCATAAATTGACACGTTGACGGAGACTGGGCTTGCGTTGGATTTTCCCTTGAAGAGGAAAGGGTGATCCAGCACAGGAGCAGTAAGTATTTCCCTCAGTTTGAGAACCAAGGTATCGATCCACAAGGAGGGTCTCGTCAAGTCCAGAGTACCTGCACAAACACAAACAAGCTTGCACCCAACGCTTCAAAGGGGTTGTCAATCCCTTCAAGATTGTTTACAAAGTGAGATCTGAAGGCATAAAGTGCAACAAAGTAAAAAGTGTAAGGCTGAAAATATGGTGTGGAGTAGACCCGGGGGCCATAGTGTTCACTAGAGGCTTCTCTCAAAATAGCAAGTATTACGGTGTCACATCCGTGATCCCTACTAGGGTTTAACAACTTGTGCTCATGTCTTCTTTTATTGCATTCAAGAAATGGAAATAAACCGAAAAGAAGTGGTGAAATCCAAAGCAAAATCCTAGCTACTCCTTATCCAAAAGAAAATCCAACTATTGGCAAAAACACCATTATAAAAGTTCACCTTTTCTGATAAATGTAGAAAACAAGATATCAGGGGTGAAACTTATTTTCAAACTACTTTTGGCATTTTATTTCAAATTTGAAAGTCCTGAAATCAAATAAATATTTGGTTTCAAATATTTTAAGGTTTCCAAAAATGTTGAAAACTTTATGAGTAGTTGGAAATATACCAACTAACACTTTGGTATTTTTCAAACTATTCTTAGGAATAGTTTGGAGCCAAAAATAAATGAAACAAATATCAGAAAGAATAAACAGAAAACAGAAAAGAAGAAAAATGGGAAAACCCTTACCTGTCGCTCACCTGAGGCCCAGCTCACCTTTCCCTTTCGTCTTCCTCCTGCCAGTCGGAGCAGGAGGTGGCCGCCGCTCCTCCCGGCGCGCCCACGTAGCTGCGTGCTCGTCTGCCTCGCCCTGATGCACTGGAGTGAAGGGGATAAGCTCCCCGAAGACCTCCCCGTGCTCATCCCCTCTCCATTCGCCCCTGCTCTCTTCCCCTCTCGGCCGCCATGACCGCGAGCTCGAGCTCGAGCTAGCAGTCGCTCCCGCCTCTCTTCCTCTCTCCTGAGCTACGCGTTAGCTTCGCCTTGATCCCCTGAAGCTCTCCAGCCCGTCGCGCGACGCCAAGAACCCCTGAATAGCCTTGAAGCCATCGTCTTCTTCCTCAGATCACCGACGTTCGCCACCGTCGTTCTCCCTCCTCAGGCCATCCCCGAGCCCAGTCTCGTCGCCTCTGCACTCCCCGTGAGCTCATGGTTCTTTCCCCCTCATTTCCCCCTTCGATCCCGAGCTCTAGGCCCCGATTCCACCAGAGCCCGATGAGATCCGCCGCGGGACCTCGTCGCCGGTAGCTCTCCGGTGATCGGCTGGTCCATCTGAGGCGACCAATGGCTTCAGTTTGTTGCGTAGGTGCTCAAGGAGCTAAGCCCTGCTCGTTTTGCCTTCGGTTTCGTCGATCCTGACATAGCCCGAGCTCCGGCAGCCGCCGAGCTCATCGCCGGCGTCATCTCCAGCCATATTAGCCTCGGTTCTTTGCAGGAATGGAATTGCGGCTGAGTGCTGGTTCGTTTGGTGCTCTCCACCATGCTTTTGGTCGCCGGAATGAAAATCTCCAGCCCCTCCGCCGTTCTGGTGGTCGTCGGAGGCTCATCGCCAGTGAGATCCACCTCGCCGCCAGTGGATCTGACTCCCCTGAGTCAGTGGCATGTGTGGCCAGCCCCCTGGCTAATTAAATTTAGGTTAATAAAAATAATTAATTAAATAAAAACTTAAACAGACACTAACATGTGGGTCCAACCCCGATAATTAGTTAATTAAGTTAAATTTAAACTAAAAACTGGCCAGAGTCACTGACAAGTGGGTCCCACTAGTCAGGTTTGACTTTCAACGGCCAGTTGGACCTGCTGATGTCATGCTGATGCAATAAAGTTTTTCCTATTTAAAAATAATTCCAGAATAATTTCAAAACTTTGGAAATTCATAGAAAATTGAATATAACTCCAAATTTGACAAATAATATATGTAAAAGGATCAGAATAATTGAAGGAATCCAATGGTGTTATTTTCATGCATGAAAAACAAAGTTATGTAACAGCATCAGGTCAAATCAATTAAAATAATTTGCTAAATTATAATTCAAATGATATTTGAATTATGATTTCAAATCAAGATCACCCAAAAGGTTCTGTTAGTCATCTCAAACCATGTTGCATTGCATTTCATGCATCATTTTGTTGCATATGTTTGATATTGATTGATTATTGTTATTTCGGTAGGCTCCGCCCCTCCGGATACGTCTGATTATCCGACTGACGGATATCACCCCTCTGCTGAGCAACAAGGCAAGGAACCATTTTGATCATCCCAATAAATCCCATCTTCTCGCTCCTGCTCTTACTTAGCGCATTAGCTTCAAATGCTTTTACCACGTTAGTTGAACCCACTTCCTTTGCGTGACCTGTCCTTGTCACAGTAATTAGCTGAACCTTGCAACCTAGCATACCTGCTAGATGCTTCAGCCATGATGTGCCTTATCCTGCTATGCATGCTAGGCTTAGAGTTGTGTATGGTCTGTCATCTGGGTGATGAACATGGTCGTGAGAATGTGTTCAGTTAGTAAAGGTGGTGTGTTGAACCTGATTTGGTAAAGGTACTGGTGAAAGGCTATGTAGGAGTACATGGCAGGTTGTTCCATTGGAACCGTCCTTAGGAACTGAGTTCCGTGTATGTAATCCAAGACTAGATACTACCACAGGTTGGGATACTTAATCGACCCTCTCGATTTATTAATCGCTTAATACTTGGTCCAGGAGTTGCAAGTAGTTTCTGGTGTTTATAGTCATGCTGCAGGCCGTGCATGGTGCTGACCTTAGAGGTGGGCTATGATGCGGTAGGCAGTGGCACGGTGTACCAAGTGGCACCCGGATGGTGGGCTTGGGAACTGATGGGGTTATAGTCCTAGGGTAGGGTCATAGGCCTGCCCTACAGGTCCTACCCAAGGACTACCCTTCATAAGGGACAAGGCCCTTAATCAGTTCCGAATGAATTAAGGACTTCCCATCATCCAGTCAGTGACGATTCCTCCATCATCCAGTCGGAGATGAGCATTCGGAGCGTATCAAACTTACCGCCTGGATTCCACTCTGTACATCATAACCCCCCCTGGAGGGCAACGGTCATACGCTTTCATGTACCTTTATTAGCATTTAAGGCATACGTTACCTGTAACGTAGACATTTAATCGCCACTACTCCACCCCTATGCACCGAACCATTGTGGAGGGCAGCGCACTCTATATAAGTCGCCCTTCCCCACTGGTGCTGGGGTTGGCAATTCATTGTAATCCATATTCCACTCGACATCAAGCTCCCAAGAGCACTGAGACGTAGGGCTTTTACCTCCACCGTAGAGGGGCCTGAACTCATACAACCTCGCCGTAGCTAAGGCTCTGCCCATCCTTTCATACCCCATACATTTACTGTCAGACTTATACTCACGACAGTTGGCGCCCACCGTGGGGCAGGCGTCTAAGCGACTTCCGGCGAGTTTGCGACTACATCTTTTCATCATGTCATCCGGTGGAGATTTGAGCATGGGTCACGAGATCCTCTTCGGCGCTCTCTCCTTCATCGTCGACGATTCGGCATGGCTTCGGGATGCCCCTCTCGACGTCAAGGCGCTCCCCAGTCGTGGGGCCACGCACTTCCCTCCCGGCGCCCGCGGCATCCTTCTTCTCCAGAAGTCGGCTCCGGTGTCGACCTTCGCCCCCGTCACGCGCCGCAACAAGTGGTCTCGCCGTCCACGGCTCCAGCGTTGGGTGCAACACGCCCAGGCGCGCCAGAGCGCGTCTTCACAAGTGGCGGTCCTTGAGTCGGTTGTAGTTGCGCCGTCGTCCCAGTGCTGGGACTCAGTTCCGACTGAGTTTCCTTCCGAGTACGTAGGTCGCGGTCCTGCAGCCGAAGTGCACATGGCCAACTCCCATGAAAGCCCCCGCCAAACCGGCCAGAATGAGCACGAGGTCGGAGAGAAACATCCGGCGCTCGCCGTCAGCCCCGCTGTTCTGCCAGTCGGCGCACTCATCAGAGCAACGTGGAGGTGTTCCGCACACCCGTCCTCAACCTGGCTGCCGCCGCCAAGATAGCCGATTCCTTCCAGCCGACTGATTCAGAAGCTGGCACAGGGATCGAGCAGATCCGCGCCCTGCTGCACACGGCGCAGCAGCAAAATTCGGCGGTTTCTCAGTCACACAACAGGATCCACAATAGTTCCGTTCGCGCAAAGACGCATCGGTCAGTTCACAACCCCGGTTCTCATCAGCGAAACAGGGGAGGCAGCCGTTCCATGAATCCCGAAGATCGTCGCCGTTCACACACCCCTCCGCGGGGTGGGTCCTACGGGCCCCGACATCATGATGATCGGCGTTCGGTCAGTGACACTTATGATCCAAGGCCTGACGCAAGAGGATATATCGCCCAGAGGAGGGTTGACAGGGGCCGGGCCCACCGCGATGGTCACGATGTAGACCGTCCGAGTGGAAGCGGGACCATCGTCTCTGGCCCCATGTGTTTCAGTCGAGCCATCCATTCGGCTGACATCCCTCCCAACTTTCGATTGGCGACGGGGATCAGCAAGTTTACAGGAGAATCCAAGCCAGAAACGTGGTTGGACGACTACCGAGTGGCAGTCCAGATCGGCGGAGGAGACGACCAGGTCGCCATGAAACATCTCCCCCTGATGCTCGACGGCTCGGCACGAGCATGGCTAAACCAGCTGGCTCCTTCAAGCATCTATAGCTGGGCAGATCTGGACCGAGTCTTCATCAGGACCTTCGAGGGGATGTGCAAACGCCCTGCTGGTCTCGTGGAGCTCCAACATTGTGTCCAGAAGCAGAATGAGCCCCTGCGTGATTTCATCCAGTGTTGGACAACCCTCTACCACTCGGTGGAGAACGTCACAGAGCACCAAGCTGTCTGCGCTTTCAAGGTAGGCGTGCGGTACAGAGATCTGTACCTGAAGTTCGGTCGAACGGGCGACATCTCCATGAGCAAGATGATGGAGATAGCAGCACGCTATGCGAATGGCGAAGAAGAGGACCGCATTCGTAGCGGCAAGCACAAAGCAGTCGCCGATGAAGATGGGAACAACACTCGGAAGCAGAAGCAGAAAGCTCCGTCCACTCCTCAGGCAGAGGCCGCAACCGTTACCAATGCCAAGTTCAAGGGCAAGGGGAAGGCTCAGTTCACCCCCAAGAAGAAGCAGTTCGGAAACCACATCCTGGACCAGCCATGTCCAATCCACACGAAGACGGATGAAGAGGGCAACGCAATACTCCCGAAGCATACCACTCGGCAATGTCGCCTCCTGATCCAGGTGTTCGGCGAAGCGCAGCCGAGTGAAAAGGACAATGAACAGGATGAGGAGGACAAGGAGGATCCGTTCCCCCAAGTCCATGCCATGCTGATGATTTTTGCTGACGTTGAAAGCAAGAGTCGACTGAAGTTGGTGAACAGGGAGGTGAACATGGCCACCCCGACCAACCCCACGTTCCTCAAATGGTCTCAGACTGCGATCACCTTTGACCAGTTGGATCATCCAGCACACGTACCCACCCCAGGGAGGCATGCCCTGGCCGTCGGCCCGGTGGTGGAAGGAGTCCGACTGCGCAAAGTCCTCATGGACGGCGGCAGCGGCTTGAACATCATGTACGCTGACACTCTCAAGGGGATGGGCATTCCGATGTCCAAACTT
The DNA here is from genome assembly GCF_904849725.1 of Hordeum vulgare subsp. vulgare. NCBI lineage: Eukaryota > Viridiplantae > Streptophyta > Magnoliopsida > Poales > Poaceae > Hordeum > Hordeum vulgare. The sequence continues at coordinate 114,897,635 of NC_058524.1, read as the reverse complement.
AGCGAGAGCAGCATGCAGTTCCATGAAGTCGTCCCTGGACGAAAGGCCAAGTCACTCGGCCAGATCGCATTGGACGTCGTCTTCGGCTCCGACAAAAACTTCCGCAAGGAGAAACTGACGTTCGAGGTGGTGGACTTCCAGAGTGTGTACCACGCGATTCTGGGCCGTCCGGCGTATGCGCGTTTCATGGCACGTCCATGTTACGTGTACCTGAAGCTGAAGATGCCAGGCCGAAAAGGTGTGATCACTATCACAAGCAATCGGCAGCGGGGCCGAGGAGTGTCTGCAGCAGGGATCGAGGATCGCCGATCAACAGATGGTTGTCCTCGAGCTCGACGAGTACAAGAAGACAGTCGACCCCGCTGACTTGACGCGTTCGAAGAAGCCAGCTTCGGAGTCCGCATTCCAGTCAACGGGAGAGACGAAGAAGGTCAGCATCCACCCAACGGACGACACCGCTGCTCCGACGAACATCTCCACCACCCTCGATCCTAAATAGGAAGCCGAGCTCATCCAATTCCTCCCTGAGAACTGGGACATTTTTGCATGGAAGCCCGCTGACATGCCAGGTGTACCCAGGGAGTTGGCTGAGCACCGACTGCATGTGGATCCTGCTGCTCGGCCTGTCCGAGAACGCCTACGTCGGTCCGCCACGCACAAAAGGAAGGCAATCGGAGAAGAGGTGGCTAAGATTTTGGCAGCCAACTTCATTCGTGAGGTACACCACTCCGAGTGGCTCGCGAATGTTGTCATGGTGCCCAAGAAGGACAAGTCTCTCTGAATGTGCATCGACTTCAAGCATCTCAATAAGGTCTGCCCGAAAGACCATTTCCCGCTCCCCCGCATCGATCAAATTGTCGATTCGACCTCGGGTTGCGAGCGTTTGTCATTCCTTGATGCCTACTCGGGCTATCATCAGATCCGTCTGTATGGCCCCGATGAATTAAAAACAGCCTTCATCACCCCATTCGGGTGCTTCTGCTACATCACTATGCCATTTGGTTTGAAGAACGCAGGAGCGACCTTTATGCGCATGATACAAAAATGCCTCCTTGACCAGATCGGTCGAAATGTGGAGGCGTAGATGGATGATATCGTAGTCAAGTCACGCAAAGGTTCCGACATGCTGACTGACTTGGTAGAAACATTCGCCAACCTTCGTAGGTATGATATCAAGCTCAACCCAGCCAAGTGTTCATTCGGCATTCCCAGCGGAAAGTTACTCGGTTTCTTCGTTTCCGAACGAGGAATCGATGTCAACCCCGAAAAGATCGGGACCATCGTCCGAATGGATCGGCCGGTCAGAATACACGATGTTCAAAGCCTCATAGGTTGCCTAGCGGCTTTGAGCAGGTTTATCAGTCGACTCGGCGAGAAGGCACTTCCTCTGTACCGACTCATGAAGAAATCAGATACTTTCGAGTGGACAGATGAAGCCCAAATCGCATTCGACGACCTCAAAGTCCTACTTTCCACCCAGCCGGTTCTTACTGCTCCGCTCAATAAAGAACCCCTTCTTCTGTACACCGCGGCTACAAATCAAGTCGTCAGCACTGTTCTCACAGTCGAACGCGAAGAAGAAGGCAAATCATACAAGGTTCAGCGTCCAGTGTATTATGTCTCCGAAGTCCTGACTCCTTCCAAGTAAAGGTATCCCCACTATTAAAAACTTATCTACGGGATTTACATGACTGCGAAGAAGGTGGCTCATTATTTCCAAGACCACTCGGTGTCTGTTGTTTCTGATGCTCCATTGTCGGAAATCCTCCACAATCGGGACGCATCGGGCCGAGTGGCGTAGTGGGCGATGGAGATGTTATACTGCGACATCAAGTTCGAGGCCAAGAAAGCTATAAAGTCTCAAGCTCTGGCTGACTTCATAGCAGAATGGGTAGAACAACAGCAACCGACCCACATCTACTCGGCTCATTGGACAATGTTCTTCGATGGGTCCAAGATGTTGAATGGCTCTGGCGCTGGCGTTGTGATCATATCACCAAAAGGTGACAAACTCAAGTATGTGTTGCAGATACACTTTGATTCCTCCAACAATGAGGCAGAGTATGAGGCTCTCCTTTATGGATTGTGCATGGCCATCGCACTCGGCGTCCGTCGCCTGATGGTCTACGGCGATTCAGATTTGGTAGTTAATCAAGTGATGAAGGAGTGGGACGTAAGGAACCCTACCATGACCACATACTGCAGTGCGGTGAGGAAGCTCGAGAAAAAGTTTGAAGGTCTGGAACTCCACCATGTTCCGCGACTGAAAAACCAAGCAGCTGATGAATTGGCAAAACTTGGATCCACTCGGAGACCAGTCCCGAGTGACGTCTGCCTCGAGCACCTTCACCTTCCCTCAGTTAAAGAAGATCCTTTCACAGAAGAACCAGTACAACCAAAGAGCTCGACAGATCCGACTGAAGTCGAAGTCCCTGCTGTGGTTGATTTGATCATGGAGATTCTTGCCATCACCCCCGATTGGACTATGCCGTTCATTGCATACATCCTGAGGCAAGAATTACCAGAAGACAAAGTCCAAGCCAGACAGATCGTCCGCAGGTCAAAGTCGTTCACTGTCATTGATGGTCAGTTGTACAAGGAAAGTGTTTCAGGCGTCCTTCAACGATGCATCTCCCCTGAGGAGGGACAGTTAATCCTGGAAGAAATTCACTCGGGAACCTGCGGTCATCATGCTTCCTCAAGGGAAATCGTCGCCAAAGCATTCAGAGCTGGCTTCTTCTGGTTGCAGGTGAATGAAATGGCGAAAGATATGGTCGACAGATGCGAAGGCTGTCAGTTCTACTCGAACAAATCCCACAAGCCAACGTCCGCATTGAAGACAATCCCTCTTGTTTGGCCGTTTGCAGTGTGAGGATTAGATACAATCGGTCCATTCAGGACAGGCCAAGGGGGATTCACACATCTGTTGGTGGCAGTCGACAAGTTCACAAAGTGGATTGAAGCCAAGCCCATCAAGAAGCTCGACGCCCTTACACCCATCAAGTTTGTCAGGGACATCATCTCCAGATTCGGGGTGCCGCACAGCATAATCACTGACAATGGCACAAACTTTGACTCGGACAGATTCAAAGGTTTCTGTACAGGCCAAGGTATCCGAGTGGATTTTGCATCTGTGGCGCATCCCAAAACAAACGGGCAAGCAGAGCGGGCGAATGGACTTATTTTGCAAGGTTTGAAGCCTCGACTCCTGCGAGAAGTAGGACATGCTGTCGGCGCATGGGTCACCGAACTGCCTTCGGTGTTGTGGGGTCTCCGCACAACCCCAAATAGATCTACAGGGCAATCCCCGTTCTTCCTCGTTTATGGAGCAGAGGCGGTCCTTCCGAGTGATTTGCTTCACAACGCTCCACGAGTTGAACTCTTCTCCGAAGCCGAAGTAGAGCAAGCAAGGCAAGACGGAGTGGATCTTCTAGAGGAGGAGCGCGAGATGGCACTGACTTGCTCAACCATTTATCAACAAGATCTGCAGCGCTTTCACGCACGACACGTCAGGAGTCGTACATTCCAAGCAGGCGACCTGGTGCTCCGAGTAGATCAGCAGAGACCTCACAAGTTGGCTCCCGCCTGGGAAGGACCCTTCATCATCTCCAAGGTGATGAACAATGGAGCATATCGACTCTACAACCTCGACAGGGAAACGGACGAGCCGCGAGCATGGAACGGAGATCTCTTGAAGCGCTTCTATACGTGGCCGTCGACTGAAGCAATGTAAAGAACAAGTATCCTTGAAGTAATACAAAGCAGATTGAATTTTTTGCAGATTCTTCCGCGTTCGCAGATTCCGGTCTCAAAAAAACAAAAACTTAGCCGCGATCCAGAATCGCCTAAGTACTAACTTTCTCCGAGTGTGCGCTAAACGTCGCACTCGGGGACTTAGCTGCGATCCAGAATCGCCTAAGTACAAACTTTCTCCGAGTGTGCACTAAATGTCGCACTCGGGGACTTAGCTGCGATCCAGAATCGCCTAAGTACAAACTTTCTCCGAGTGTGCACTAAACGTCGCACTCGGGGACTTAGCTGCGATCCAGAATCGCCTAAGTACAAACTTTATTCGAGTGTGCACTAAACGTCGCACTCGGGGACTTAGCTGCGATCCAGAATCGCCTAAGTACTAAATTTCTCCTAGTGTGCACTAAACATCGCACTCGGGGACTTAGCTGCGTTCAAGAATCGCCTAAGTACAAACTTTCTCCGAGTGTGCACTTAACTTCGCACTCGGAGATTTCTCTGCGATCAAGAATCGCCTAAGTAAACAGCTTCCTTCGAGTGTATCCTAGAGATCCACTCGGAGGCTTAGCAGACCCTCATTGAGGCTCATGTAGATGTCAAGACAACTGACAATTACATGAGTAGCAGACCCTCATTGAGACTCATGTAGATGTCAAGACAACTTACAATTACATGAGTAGCAACTCGCTCCGAGTGCGACCTTACAGTTGCGCTTTAAGACTTAGCTGTGATACCGAATCGCCTAAGTAAAGAACTCCCTTCGAGTGTATCCTAGAGATCCACTCGGAGGCTTAGCACACCCTCCTTGAGGCTCATCAGATGTCAAGACAACTTACAATTACATGCTTCGCATGTTTGCCATTGGCTTCACCAAGAAACGCCAAACAAAAACCACGAGCCAAAATCGTGTCAACAATTCTTTCGGAAAGGAAGAGCAAAATATTCGGTCCGAGTTCAAAGTTGGTTTAAAGATAGTCGGTTCGATGTAGATCAAGCTTATCCACACCGAACCATGAACGTGACGGCCAACAGCGATGGCCAAAGTTTGATACAAGTAACACTCGGCATACTTAGGTAAAAGTTTCCTCAAGCGTCGTCAGGACTGGCACTGGGACTGGCAGGCTCCACGAAAGTGTCGAGGTCGATCCCGTCTGCGATGCGACTGGCGCTCTCAAGGAAGGTCTCCATGAAATCTTCGAATCGAAGCTTCTTGGTGTTGGTGACCTGCAGCGCCTTCAGCTTCTCTTTGCGAGCCTCCTTGCAGTGCACTCGAACCAGCGACAGCGCCACGTCCGCACCACAGCGAGCAGCAGACTTCTTCCACGCCTGCACTCGGTTTGGGACGTCCTCCAGCCGAGTCATCAACCCTTCCATCTCTTGCCGGGACTCGTCTTCGGGCCACACCTCCTTGTCAATTCGCCCGACGACCTATCTCAGTCGACCGTTGAAAGGTCCCACTTTGCCTAGGCGAATGTGCGCTCGAAGCATGTCTCGATTGGCAGCCTCGCCGAGTGGAACGTTCGGAATAACCGACCACTCAACGTAAGCTGCTTCAGCCTCAGCGTCCATACAAAAATCTGCAAAGACAAGACGAGCAGAAAGTAAGCGCAGAGTGAAATAAACAGTCAACAAGCAGTCGAAAAAACAGAACTTACCACCGAGAAGCGCAATCATCTTCCTTGCCCAGTCAGTGACGTATTTCTCCTGTGATATGCACCGCCTGTTCATCACCTTCATCTGTCCCATCAGCTCGGTTCTTTGTTTCCCCATTTTCTCCATTTCGGCCACCAATGCTTTGTTTGCCTCACGGGACTCCTCCAAGGACTTCTCTCGTTCAGCCAGAGCGCATTTCACACCAGCCAACTCAAGAACAGTTGCCTCCAGTTCCGCAGCAAGCTGAATCTTTTCAGCCTTCAGAGCGTTGTATGCTGATCCCATCTCGCAAGTCTTCTGCAAATCTGAGCCAAGAGAAGATCAGACAAATTCAACAAGGAAAACAATAAAAGCTCGAAGTTCTTCAAACCCCTGCCGATGCAAGCAGTCGACAGCGGCCTCGGGGACTACACGCATTGGGTTCACTAAGAGTGACCCCACTGCCATGAAGCTCAAACAGGTCCGCCCTATTGAGTTAAATAACAAAAACAAGCCTATGAGGCTACTACTACCCGACATGAGTAAAATTATTCTCGGAGACTACTTCCAGTAGGTGCACTCGGAGTGCCCCCACCGGTAACATTTGAACGGATTAGTTTTGATCTGATCAAGTTAAAGAAAATGTATATAAAGACAACTGCCGGTGCAAGCACTCGACAGAAGTCTCGGGGACTACACCCACTGGGTTCAGTAAGAGTGAACCCACTGCAAAATAATCATACTGCATCCGAGTGAATTGCTTAAACACCCACTGGGTTACAAGAGGAAAGTAAATACTTACTAGCCCACTTACTCGGATATCTTCCTGGAGTTCCAAGATTCGCTTGTACACAGACGCGATGGAGTTGTACGCTCTCTTGGCATCACCCGCCATCAACTCCGCCTGCACCATGGCCCCCTTGGCAGCCCCCACCTGATCTTCCGGGAGGTGTTGGGCGTCGTACTGGACGGACGACGGACCTGGCACCACAAGAGACTCCTTGGACATCCCAAGTCCTGCTCCAGTCGGCTCAGCAGCGATGAGCGCCGTTTCAGTCGACGGCATCGTCTCGGCTGGCGGCGCGTCCACGGCGGAGGTAGGAGCAGATGGAACAGCCTCAAGGACAGGCACCGCAGCTTGCTCGGACCTCTTCTGGTCGTCCTCCTCCACGTGAATCACCTCCGAAGGAAGCCCGACTGAACGACGTGAGACCACAGAAAAAAGGCAAGATCAAAGACAGAATTCGCGAAACAATAATTTGGGCTCTCGGAGTCGTCACGATGTACCTTGCTAGGATGTGGCAACGTTGTCTGTATCCATGGGATCGTCTTCCTAGCGTGGCGGAGAAGTGGCGGAGGTAGCAGCTCTGTCGAGTAAAATCCACTCGACCAATAAACATGAGTTCAATCAAATACTGAAAGAAGATAAGAGAACAAGACACTTACGCTGAGGCAACGGGAACGGCGATCCTCATCCACGGCAAAGCCTTCCGAGGTTTGGACCCACTCGGTTTGGCCACCTTGGAAGGTTGGCCCGCAGGCTCAGCAGCAGCGTCCCTGGTCCTCTTTGTGCTCCGAGCACTCAGAACCACGGGAGTAGCTGGCAAGACGCTCGGAACCACGTGAGGAGCTGATGGGGCACTCGGAGCCGCTGGAGGAGCCGACGGAGTCACGGGAGCTGACGGGGCACTCGGGGCCGCTAGAGGAGCCGACGAAGTCACGGGTTCGTGACGGCGCTTAGTTCGGGGCTCTGGTGGTGGGGGTGGCGAGCTCTGCTCCAAACCTCTCCCCCTCCTCTTCTTCAGACTCCTCCTCCATCTCCCCGCTGTCTGAGACATACTCGGCGCTCTCCACGCTGCCTTCCTGGCTGCCTTCCTCTTCCTCAACCGGATTCCCGTTCGAGACGGCGGAATACCAGTTGGTCCACGCCTGCACAAGATACAGTTGACAACATCAGACGTCAGACAGTGATGCAAGAAAAAGTGGCAAATCTAAGGGAATCCTAAGCACTCGGCAAGCTATTCTCACCTCATTCGGAGGAGGGTTGTCCGCGCGGAAGGGCTTCACTCGCCGGGCTCCTCTGGGGTTATCGCAGGCGCCTGTGATGCCGCGGACCCACGCCATCACAACCTCCCCGGTCACGCACTCGGGGTGAGTCCGAGTGGAGTCCTCAGGCCCCGTGTAGTGCCACATGGCATGGTGTCAAGCTTGCAAAGGCTGGATACGCTGACCCAGAAAAACCTCCAGCAAATCTATGCCGGTGACTCCCTTGCGGACGACCTCTACCAGCGCGTCGACCAGAGGCTGAATCTGGATCTTTTCCATCGCCGTGAGCGCAAGCTGCCTAGGCGGAGCCGGTCGGTCTAAGCTAAAAGGGGGTAGTCCCGTTGCAGCATTCGGACAAGAGACGCCCTGGCAGTAGAACCAAGTCGACTGCCAGTTCCTAACGGATTCAGACAACTGAAGAGCAGGATAGCTACTTTTGCTTTTCTTTTGGAAGCCTAAGCCTCCGCAGAGCTGGAGGAGATGAGTTTTGTCGTACGACTGGCTAAGTCTTTTGATGGTTTGGGATCTAGCAGAGAAGATGTGCTTAAAGAGCCCCCAATGAGGAGGGCAACCGATAAGACACTCGCAAAGCATGACGAAGGCAGAGAGATGAGCTATTGCGTTGGGAGGAAAATGGTGGAGCTGCGCCCCGAAGTGGTTCATTATACCTCTGAAGAAGGGATGAGGAGGCAGAGAGAAGCCTCGGTACACGTGACTGAGCAACAAGACGCGCTCATCCTCCCGAGGCGCCGGCTCCGTCTCGCCCTCCGCCGGCAGTCTCCACGACTTGTTCTCAATCAGGCCTTGCTCCAGCAGCTCCAGCATGTCCGCCGCCATCATCGTGGAGGGGAGGAAATCCCCCTCGATCCAACCCGCCGGCAGTGCTCGCTGCCGCCGCTGAGCAGGAGCCGTCGTCTTCTTCTTCTTCCGCGCCTCGAGCTTGGTCGTCTGCCCCTTCGTCATGGTGGAGGCTGCAGATCCGCGGGGGAGGAGGGGAAGAAAGGAGCTTGGGATGCACAGGAAGTCACGGGAGAAGCGGGGCGAGTGCGAGTTATCAGGCGAGTGCAACGAGAAACCCTCGCTGGAGAGGTTTAAATAAGGTTCCGACTGGGTCACTTGCAGGTGGCCCCTAAATCTTATCCCCCGGCCGGTTGCTGCGATATTAGTGGAGGAGATGAATGCGCAGAAATCGAGGCGGCAGATACTACTCGATGACGATGTCGTCATCCCCGCTGAGCGCGCGGCAACCGAAATTTGAGGATCCCAGAAAATCCGCCGCTGTCAGTTGACCGGTCACGTCAAAAGATTCTACGGAAACACTCGGTCTCTGACGGTTCGTTTCACAGATATATCCACTCGGATCAGTGGTCAAGAGGATAAAATGGATCGAGGCAGACAACGCCAAAGTCGCATCCATACCAGTCGGATCCGTACTCCAAGCGTCGCTTCGTCGTTCCAACCCCGATCCCTTCGGGGACTAATGATGGGGTTATAGTCCTAGGTAGGGTCATAGGCCGGCCCTACAGGTCCTACCCAAGGACTACCCATCATAAGGGACAAGGCCCTTAATCAGTTCCGAATGAATTAAGGACTTCCCATCATCCAGTCAGTGACGATTCCTCCATCATCCAGTCGGAGATGAGCATTCGGAGCGTATCAAACTTACCGCCTGGATTCCACTCTGTACATCATAACCCCCCCTGGAGGGCAACGGTCATACGCTTTCATGTACCTTTATTAGCATTTAAGGCATACGTTACCTGTAACGTAGACATTTAATCGCCACTACTCCACCCCTATGCACCGAACCATTGTGGAGGGCAGCGCACTCTATATAAGTCGCCCTTCCCCACTGGTGCTGGGGTTGGCAATTCATTGTAATCCATATTCCACTCGACATCAAGCTCCCAAGAGCACTGAGACGTAGGGATTTTACCTCCACCGTAGAGGGGCCTGAACTCATACAACCTCGCCGTAGCTAAGTCCATGCCCATCCTTTCGTACCCCATACATTTACTGTCAGACTTATACCCACGACAGGAACCCTGCGCACATCGTTTGGGGCCGTGGCGGAAACCTGGGCCGGACTTCCGTGCGGGTTAACCTTAGATAGGCAATAGACCTGGACTAAGTATTAGCGTGGTTAACGGTCGTGGCCGACTCCCTCGCTGGGCTTCCGCTTGAAGGTTGCCGAGGTGCATGACGTGCACATGGCGATAAGTGGCGAGAGCGTGTGTGAAAAAGTACACCCCTGCAGGGCTATGATCTATTCGAATAGGCGCGTCCGTGGATATGGACTACTTGGAAGCATATGTTGTTCATAGATAACTATAATGGCTACTTATAAAATTGTCAAGATAACTGTGAGTGTCGTGGATGGCATTTCCGTAGGGAGACGGAATGAGTCCACGATGGAGTATTGTTGTGGTGTTAGTGGACTCGTGTGCGAGAAAACATAGTTTCCCAAACTATTTAAAAATGCAAGTTGTCTAGACAAGAGTCAAATGCTGGCTTTCTGCATGAAACCCCACAACTCCTTGTTGATACATTCCATGAGTAGATAGATTATCCTAAAGTTTTGCTGAGTACTTTTGTACTCATGTTTGCTTAATAAATTGTTGTAGAGGTTGTTAATGACCCTAATGGAGGGTTCTACCTAGTCGTTGACGACGACGAGTAGCTGGTGTCCCAGCTACGATCTGGCCCTAGGTTGGGTCTGTAGATAGTCAGGCCATGTGCCTTTATCTTTCCATCTGTCTGTACTCAGACAGTTTTAATCTTTCGCTGGCTTGTAAGACTTGTGTGTATGTCTTGAGATGATGGGTTGTGAGACCCCTATCTGTGTCATATTATGTGTGAGGCTCTTCTGAGCCTTCTAAATAAAGTTTGTATGTTTATGGTTATGTTGTGATGCCATCGATGTATCTATGTATATTGGTATGCCATGTGTACGTGTGTTATACTTGATATGTATGGGGTTCGAATACCTAGTCGTATGCCTTAGTAGCACTCTTTATGGGGAAATGCCCCTTTGTGATTCCATCGAGCCATGGTAGTTCGCTACTGCTCCGGACACATTGGTTGACCGACATGTGTCCTTCTTAGCTGTTGTGTTTGTCCCTTTGGGAAATGTCACGCGTTGTAATGGAGTCCTTGTAGCTTGCTGGGCATGTATGCCTGTCCCTGTACGGAACTGTCGCTTTAGTTTATGACTAGCCATGTCGATCCGGGTTCTTTGACATAGGATTGCTAGCGACACAATTGCATACGCGAGTCAAAAGGCGCAAAGGGTCCCGGCTAAGGTAAGGCTGCAGCCGTGGGGATAACCGTGCGTGAGACCGCAAAGAGATGCGATGTGTTACACGCTGGATTCCTATGGCTTAGGATCGGGGTCCCAACATACGGTGGGTGAACAAATTACTGTCGAGAATTGATAGAACCGCGCAAAGTCATGACGATATCTAAGGCAATGATCATACATATAGGCATCACGTCCGAGACAAGTAGACCGATACTTTCTGCATCTACTACTATTACTCCACACATCGACTGCTATCCAGCATGCATCTAGTGTATTCAGTTCATGACGAACAGATTAACGCCTTAAGCAAGATGACATGATGTAGAGGGATAATCTCAAACCAATGATGAAAACCCCATCTTTTTACCCTTGATGGCAACAACACGATGCGTGCCTCGCTACCCCTTCTGTCACTGGGTGAGGTCACCGCACGGTATGAACCCAAAACCAAGCACTTATCCCATTGCAAGAATCAAAGATCTAGTTGGCCAAACAAAACCCACAACTCAAAGAGAATTACAAGGATATGAAATCATGCATAAGAGAGATCAGAAGAAACTCAAATAAGATTCATAGATAATCTGATCATAAATACACAATTCATCGGATCTCGACAAACACACCACAAAAGAAGATTACATCAGATAGATCTCCATGAAGATCATGGAGAACTTTGTATTGAAGATCCAAGAGAGAGAAGAAGCCATCTAGTTACTAGCTATGGACCCGTAGGTCTATGGTGAACTACTCGCGCATCATCAGAGAGGTCATGGTGTTGATGAAGAAGCCCTCCGTGACCAAATCCCCCCTCCGGCAGGGCACCACAACGTGCCCGAGATGGGATCTTGCGGAGACAGAAGCTTGCGGCGGCGGAAAAGTACTTTCGATGATCTCCTGATTTTTTGGGATTTTTAGGGAATATATAGGCGCAACCCCTAGGGCAGAGGGCGTCCAGGGGGCCCACAAGCCTATGGGCTGTGGCCTCCCCCCTGGCCGTGGGGTGAGGGCTTGTGGGGCCCCTGGGGCCCCCCTGCCTTGGCTCTCAAGTCTCCTGATCTTCTTCCGCTACGGAAAAAAAATTCGGGGATTTTATTCTGTTTGGACTGCGTTTCAAAATCTCCTCTGAAAGGGGTCAAAAACATGGAAAAACAGGAACTGGCACTTGGCACTAAGTTAATAAGTTAGTCCCAAAAAATATATAAAAGGCATGCAAAACATCCAAAGTTTGACAAGATAATAGCATGAAACCATCAAAAATTATAGATACGTTGGAGACGTATCAGTACTCGATGTCGTGATATCAGCCGATGCTCTTCAAACGTCAGCAATGCAGCGGCGCGCGCTCGAGTGGTCCTGAGATGCATCTCGCTTGTGATTAAGGGGTGCTAGGACTGACATCGGCCGCCCTTGCATCGTGCAGGAGCACAGAGGGCAAGTGGGCCCACGACCCCTTTGTGCTTAGGAGTTAGAGCGGATGGCTGGCCTCTGTGTTGAGCTTAGGTGGGGCTGCGACGTGTCGATATTCTGATGTCGGGCATGACCCAGAAAAGTGTGTCCGGCCAGAGTGTTATCGAGTGTGACGGGGAATATGTTGTGCACCCCTGCAGGGAAGAACTTATCTATTCTAATGGACGTGTCCACGGTTACAGGACGACTTGGAGTTGTGCCCTAATCTTATACAACTACAATGGTTACTTAACTGGATTTGTTGCCTTGGGATTGCTTCCTCGCAAGGAGTCGAGGAAGGATCTTTGGGTGTGACCTCATATTAATATTGCTGCAACAATATCACTATTAATACCTGTTCTACTCTCGTCTATTGCTGCAAGACCCTGAAGAAGCTAGTCTTTGATAGGACTAGGCCTTCTCTCTCTATTCTCGCATTGCTGCAGTCAGTCCACATATAAACCCCTTCTTTGATATTGATGCATACTTATCATAGTTCTGATATAAGTCTTGTGAGTACTTTGGATGAGTACTCATTGTTGCTTTGCTTCCCCTTTACCCCCTTGATCCATTGCTCGGACGAGATGTTGGAGCCCAGGAGATGGAGTTTCCTGTTGCGCCTGCCGCCCCGACGGTGTCTACTACTACGTGGAGGCCGCTGAAGACCAGGAGTAGTTAGGAGGTTCCCAGGCAAGAGGCCTCGCCTCGTTCGATCGTTGTATATTTTGTGCTAGCCTTCTCTAAGGCACCCCATGTTTAATGTCTGTACTCAGATATTGTTGCTTCCGCTGACTCGTGTGTTTATCGAGCTTCCGTATTCTAGCCCTTGAGGCCCCTTGCTTGTAATATGAAGCTTGTATGTTTTATTCGTGTCTAGAGTTGTGGTGCGATATCTTCCCGTGAGTCCTTGAATTTGTCGTACGCATTTGCGTGTATGATTAGTGTACGATTAAATCGAGGGCGTCACAATGTTCGACCTTTCGGTCTCCCGTATTCTGAGGCCATGTCCGTACATGCTAAGCTCATCGAGTCAACCTAAGTGTTTTGCGTGTGTAAATATGGCTTACACCCGTTGTATGCAAACATTATAATCTCTCAAACCCGATCATTACGTGGTGCTTCGCGACAACGATCCTTCGCAATGGTGCACACTTAGGGGAATACGTATCTCGAAATTTTAATGAGGGGTCATCTTATATTTGCTACCGTCATTCTAAGCAATAAGATGAAAAAACATGATAAACATCACATGCAATCATATAGTGACATGGTATGGCCATTATCATATGGCTCCTTTGATCTCCATCTTCGGGGCATGATCATCATTGTCACCGGCATGACACCATGATCTCCATCATTGTGTCTTCGTGAAGTCGTCTCACCAACTATTACTTCTACTACTATAGCTAACCGTTAGCAATAAACAAAAGTAACCACATGGCGTTGCATCTCATACAATAAATTAAGACAACTCATATGGCTCATGCCGGTTGTCATACTCATCGACATGCAAGTCGTGAATCCTACAAGAACATGATCAATATCATACATCACATATATAACATCACATCCTTTTGGCCATATCACATCCCATAGCATACCCTGCAAAAACAAGTTAGACGTCCTCTAATTATTGTTGCATGTTTTACGTGGCTGATTTGGGTTTCTAGCAAGAACGCTTCTTACCTACGTGACAGCCACAACGTTGATATGCCAATGCTATTTACCCTTCATAAGGACCCTCTTCATCGAATCCGATCCGACTAAAGTGGGAGAGACAGACACCCACTAGCCACCTCATGCAACAAGTGCATGTCGGGCGGTGGAACCTGTCACACGTAAGAGTACGTGTAAAGTTGGTCTGGGCCGCTTCATCCCACGATGCCGCCGAATCAAGATAAGACAAGTAGCGGCAAGCAAATGACAAAATCATCGCCCACATTTTTTGTGTTCTACTCGTGCATAGAATCTACGCATAGAACCTGGCTCGGATGCCACTCATAGGGAACGTAGTAATTTAAAAAAAAATCCTACGCCATGCAAGGATCTATCTATGGAGAAACCAGCAACGAGCAAAGGGGTAGAGCATATTCATACTAGGTTGATGGAGTCGTACTCGTAGCAATTCAGATCGCGGTGGATTCCGATCTAAGCACTGAATACTGGTGCCTCCGCGTTCAGCACATGTGCAGCTCGGTGACGTCTCCAACACCTTGATCCAGCAAGGAGGGAGGAGAGGTTGAGGGAGAGCTCCGGCAGCACGACAGCGTGGTGATGGTGGAGCTGTGTGGTACTCCGGCAGGGCTTCAGCAAGCACTACGGAGGACGAGGACGAGGAGGAGTAGGACTGCGCCTTGGAGGTGGAAGAACTTGTGTTGGCAGCCCCAAAAACCATCCACTGTGTATAGGAAGAGAGGGAGGAGGGTTCCCAACCTTAGGGTTTCCACCCTAAGGGGTGCGGCAGCCCTAGATGGGTGGAGGGGTGGCGCACCAAGGTGGGCTTTGGGCCCAAGGCAGCCCCTACACTCCTAGTAGCCCTTCCGAGTTTGTTGTGCCTTGGGCAGATGGTGGAGGCCCACTAGCCCACTTAAGGGTTGGTTCCCACCCACCTTTTGGCCCATGTAGAACTTTGGGGCTGGTGGCCTTTCTCGGTGGACCCCCGGAACCCTTCCGGTGGTCCCGGTACATTAACGGTGACGCCCGAAACACTTCCGACTATCAAATCCTCACTTACTATGTATGAATCTTTACCTACGGACCATTCCGGAACTCCTCGTGACATCCGGGATCTCATCCAGGACTTCGAACAACCTTCGGTAACCACGTACACTATTCCCATATAACCCTAGCATCATCAAACCTTAAGTGTGTAGACCCTACGGGTTCGGGAAGCATGCAGACATGACCGAGACACCTCTCCGGTCAATTACCAACAGAGGGTCTAGATATCCATGTTGGTTTCCACATGTTCCATGATGACCTCATCGGATGAACCACGATGTCGGGGATCCAATCAATCCCGTATGCAATTCCCTTTGTCAGCCGATATGATACTTGCCCGAGATTCGGTAGTCGGTATTCCTATACCTTGTTCAATCTCATTACCGGCAAGTCTCTTTACTCATTTCGTAGCACATCATCCCATGGCTAACTCCTTAGTCACACTGAGCTCAATATGATGATGAATTACTGAGTGGGCCCAGAGATACTTCTCCGTCACCTGGAGTGGCAAATCCCAGTCTCGACTCGTACAACCCAACAGACACTTTCGGAGATACATGTAGTGCACCTTTATAATCACCCAGTTACGTTGTGACGTTTGATACACCCAAATCACTCCTACGGTATCCGGGAGTTGCACAATCTCATGGTCTAAGGAAATGCTACTTGACATTAGAAAAGCCTTAGCAGAGGAACTACATGATCTTGCGCTATGCTTAGGATTGGGTCTTGTCTATCACATCATTCTCCTAATGATGTGATCCCATTATCAATGACATCTAATGTCCATGATCAGGAAACCATGATCATCTATTGATCAACAAGCCAGTCAACTGGAGGCTCACTAGGGACATGTTGTGGTCTATGTATTCACACATGTATTACGGTTTCTGGTTAATACGATTATAGCATGAATAATAGACAATTATCATGAACAAGGAAATATAATAATAACCAATTTATTATTGCCTCTAGGGCATATTTCCAAGAATAAGAGCAATCTATCATCGGTTCATCATCAAAGAAGCATTGTTCCCTCTCAGAACCACGAGCCTTCTAGTGAGTTGCTCCATATTATGAGGGTTGTGTGTCCAAACTTTTGTCAAACATGCCATTTTTTACAACATCATCTTGGTGGCATCCCATTGCATCAAGCAAGGTTTCATGTGTCTCTCGTCATTTTTAATTTTTTTCAAATTTAAATGCCATGTCACTCGATGTGTCCAAGTCGTGACACCAATATGTTTGAAAATGCTTCCAATTTATTGCACATGGAATTAACTTGCACACAAGTACACAAATATTATTTTTCAAACCGTTATGGTCAGTAGTTGCATGTACATGTAGTTCAAATTTGAATTACGGTAATTAAATGGCTAGAAAATCAATTAGATGTCTTAAAAAGGTCAAATGACCCTTGAAATATTCCAAATTTTGACATGAGAGTTATATTAGTACTCCAAGTTTTCTTGTACATTTAACACACCACCTGTTGCCATTATACTCGAAATTTTTCTTTCACAACTAATACACGGTTTGTTCTAGGAACCGTTTATGATGAAAATTCCCGTGTCTATTTAAGTCTTCTTCCGTAAGTTTCACCAGCTTCGTGTGCTCTAGTGCAGGTCATCCCCGAATCCCCGATACCCATTCCCACAACCCCTTCTTCCAAGAATGACGCCATGGAAACGCTTCGTGAGGGCCTGTACGGCATCTGCGTCCTCCCCGAGCGATGCCGCGTGTGCCGAGAGAGCGACCCCCTACGCCGACAGCGAGGTCGCATCCGCATTGAGTCCGAGAGTGACGCTTAGCTCTATATCTTTGAACTTTTAGTAACTTGTTGCCAAAGGGGGAGAAGTGTACAGAGTATTAGGGCTGAGAGACAGAGAGAGAGAGACGGAGAGAGAGAGAGAGAGACAGTTGCTCTTTGTTGCTCTTCTATTTTTGAAAAAAAATAGTTTATCTTTTGGATGTCTTAAATCTTGTTGTGTTTGATCATACGCTCTATGTTTGATGCTACTATTTCCTATCCTTGAGATATCCATGTGATGATCATTCACTCATTATTGATGTTATGTGCTCGGTAATTCATTCATGTCATTTATGCACACCACCAAGATGCATGTGACATGGAAGAGTGACCCATGATCCTAATATATTGTGCATTTGCATTAAAACACAAATTCAAAATAATGCACAAATTTAAGGGGAGCTCTTGCTGATCACATACTTCTCAAAGCGGCGATGTTATTCATTGATTATATTTTATGTCGATGATTTGAACTATATGTTGTCATCAATTACCAAAAAATGGAGATTGAAAGCACAACTTCTCCCTATGTGGGTTTGGGAATTAATAACAACATATATGTCATTGCACTAATGATTATATCTAGTATACTTTAGGAAAAGTTCAATGATGGATTGGCTAAGGATTGGGAGGAGAAACCCCAAGGAAGGAAAGGAATGGGATTGTACAAATTCATGCTTCAAGACTCTACATATTACATTTTGTGAGAAATCACATTTGAGTCCATAGGAAAACCAATACTATTAAATGGGGATGAGGTGTCTATGATGATCTGGATCATCAAGTAGTTTAGATCCTACAGAAGCTTTACTCCGAGCCATGAGTTAAAGCAATTCTAAGTGACGTGAAAACATTAAAATGCTTAAATGAAAGATGGTAACCTCATTTTGAGATTAACAATGAGCATGACCTATGATGAAGCATTCTTGCTTGGCTCCTAAGTCAATATACACTAATATAGGTGACCTAGTTGCCGGCCAGCATCTAGATAAGGAAATGAATGGAAATCCTTGTTGATTTTCTGATTTGATGCTTCCAGTCAATTTCTGACTAAATGAAAATTCTTTGCCAGATCTCGTTGAAAATTCTTTGCAAATCTTATTGACAATTTCTTGCAGATCTTATTGAAAATTCCTTGCAAATCTTCTTGAAAAATCTTTGAAAGATCTTGCTGAAAATTCCTTGCAAATCCTCTTGAAAATTCCTTGCAAATCTTATTAAAAATTCTTTGCAAGATCTTATTGAAAATTCTTTGCAAGATCTTGTTGAAAACTCCTTGCAGATCTTATTGAAAACTTCTTGTAAAATCTGTCTAGTCTTTGTGAAAATTTTATTCGAAAAAATGACCAAGAATGAATTGGCAAAGTTTCTATTTGAAACTCGGACCCTCCGACATAGGGGAATCGGCGTCACCGATGAAGCAGATAAACTGCTCAGAATTCTTTCAGTACGATCGGCATGGAACTCTTCGGCGTCACCCAAAGTAACCAGAGCCCTAACTTCCTTTTCGGTTCCACCGATCAATATTATCTCACAGCCTCCGACATTTTCTATTACTTGTGCTCTTTTCCATATTCTTAACATTTTTAGACATTGTTCTCCATGACCCTTACTCTCAAGTATACCATACCCTCTAACCCTTATTGGACATTGATGCCAAAGGGGAAGAAAGATCAATGCTTAAATTCAAAATATCACGGGGGAATCATCAAAGCTCAAAGTTATTCCTAAAGGTGGAGATATCAATTCACTTCAATATCTTTATAAGAAGAGAGAAAAGACTAAGTAGCATGAATTGATATTTTGTGTTTATTCTGCATTTTCTGGTTAGACTTGTGTCACCCTACCTACTCCAAGTATCTATATACTAAAAATATTCAGCGGAGAGGTAATTTGAAACTCATATTAAGGGGATAAATTTGTAGAAACATTCTTGGAGACATGTTAATCTTAAGAGAATACCATCTTCAACATGCCATCCAAATCGTGGCAAAATTGAAGTTCTTTTGCATTTGTGTAACATAAATATTCTTGTGTCATGTAACTTTGTTTTCCCAAGTGTGTTTCTCCAGTAAAAAACCTCTAGAACATCAATGTAAGTATGTGCATCATATCCTTGATCAGGATTATCTCTTGATTCTTGCACATCTTGTTTGCAAGAGTCGGTCTTAAACATGGCGACACTTCATTTTAACATATTGGACGCATATAACCAAGGTACATATGACTTGTCATGTCTTATCTACTATGTGTACACTCATGTATTCCAAAAGCAACTATTCCTTAAAGGGATTGCACACATTTAGGGGAAGTGTGGCTAAGTCATATATTCTCAAAGCTATCATATTACTGCCAATTTAAAATTGAAGCTTTGATTGTATGTTGTCATGCCAAAAAGGGTGAGACTGAAAGCCCAAATTCACCCTTGGAGGTTTTCATAATTCATGAGAACATACGTCATCTCTTGGACTAATAGTTCTACCTAGTTTATTTCAGATTGAGTCCAAAAGATAAAAGTGGCTGGGAAATGTGAGGAGGATCCTCAAGAAGGAAAAGAATCGGATTGTCAAAGCTTCAAGCTTCAAGACTCTGCATTTTATATTTTTGTGAGAAATCACATTTGAGTCCATGTGAAAGCCAATACTATTAAAAGGGGATGCGTTATCTATGATGACCTGGT
The DNA here is from genome assembly GCF_904849725.1 of Hordeum vulgare subsp. vulgare. Lineage (NCBI taxonomy): Eukaryota > Viridiplantae > Streptophyta > Magnoliopsida > Poales > Poaceae > Hordeum > Hordeum vulgare. Next base: position 114,878,249 of record NC_058524.1, on the reverse strand, counting down.
TACTCAAAGTTCTTAAGATTAGCCACCAAAAGCCTCAACATTTCTCCCACGAAATATTCTGTCCAAAACCCTAAAGTAAAAAATCGATGCCACCAACATTTCCATACCTGCCACTCCTCGAAATATGCCCAGAGGCAATAATAAAGTAGTTATTATCATATTTCCTTGTTCATGATAATCGTTTATTATCCATGCTATAATTGTATTGATTGGAAACTCAAATACATGTGTGGATACATATACAACAAAGTGTCCCTAGTAGGCCTCTACTAGACTAGCTCGTTGATCAAAGATGGATAAGGTTTGTCATTTTATAACAGGATCGCATCATTAGGAGAATGATGTGATGGACAAGACCTAAACCTTAAGCATAGCATTTGATCATATCCAGTTTACTGCTATTGCTTTATGCATGTCAATGTATCTATTCCTATGACCATGAGATCATGCAGCTCACTAACACCAGAGGAAGACCTTGTGTGTATCAAACGTCAGAACAACGTAAATTGGTGATCATAAAGGTACTCTATAGGTATCTCCAAGGGTGTTTGTTGGGTTGGCGTGGATCGAGACTAGGATTTTTCACTCCGTATGAAGGAGAGGTATCTCAGCGCCCTCTCGGTAATACAACATCACAAGAAGCTTGCAAGCACTGCGACTAAGGATTTAGTCACGGGATCTCATATTACAGAACAAGAGACTTGCCGGTAACGAGATTTAACTAGGTATGGAGATACCGACGATCGAATCTCGGGCAAGTAACATACTTCTGGTCAAAGGGAACTACATACGGGATTGACTGAATACTTGACATTGTGGTTCGACCCATAAAGATCTTCGTGGAATATGTAGGAACCAATATGGGCATCCATGTCCCACTATTGGTTATTGCCTCGAGAGGTGTCTCGGTCATGTCTACATGATTCTTGAACCCGTAGGGTCCGCACGCTTAACGGTCGATGATGCTAGAGTAGTACTGGGATATGTACATTGGTGACCGAATGTTGTTCGGAGTCCCGGATGAGGTCCCAGACATCACGGGGAGCTCCGGAATGGTCTGGAGGTAAATATTTATATACGGGAAGTCATATTCACGGTTCCGGAAAATGTTCGGGATTTTTCGGTATTGTACGGGGAAGGTTCTAGAAGGTTCTAGAGGGTGCCCACCTGCATGGGGACCTACATGGACGTGGGTTGTGGGGAAACTCCGCCACACCCCTGATCTAGGCGCATCAATATCCCCCCTTAAAAGGAATAGGGTCATATTCCGAAAGGATGGATAGTGATCAGTGGGGAATGAAAGGAGGGATTTCCTTCCTGCCCCTTTGAACAACAACCCTAGGGGCTTGGAGGGCAAGCCACCAGCCCCTACCACGCCTATACAAATGTGGGGAGGTGCAAGGGTCATTAGACTCTCCCACGGCCGTGGCCCTTCTCTCGTCTCTCCCGTTTCTTCCTCGTACGTTGTTCCGGAGGCAGTTGGCGAAGCCCTGCCGGCACCGCGACAACACCATCTCCACCATGTCGTTATGTTAGTTGAGATGACATCTACTTATCCTTCCTCTCTTTATGTATCAAGAAGGAGGAGACATCATCGAGCCGCACATGTGCTAAACACGGAGGTGTCGTCCGTTCGGCGCTGGATTGGATTGGATCGTGAAGAGTACGACTACATCAACTACATTATATACAATTTCACTTAGCAATCTACAAGGGTATGTAGATGCACCCCCTCTCATAGATGTTGATCTCCATAGATTGATCTTGGTGAGCATAGGAAATTTCTTGTTTCCAATGTGACGTTCCCCAACAGCCACAATGTGTTTTCCTTAGACAAAACCCAAAGCCAAACCCTAGCAAATGGTATGACCGAGATTCACTTTGGTACAGCCAAAAATAATTGACCACCTTGTCGCTATCCATTTTAGAAAAATCAAGTTTTTCATATCGGTGCCATTGAGTCCCTGGAACTTCCTAGGCCAACCGAATTGGTCTCTTCGAGATTCTTTGTATCGGTCTAAAAAAAGCCTAAGTTAGGACATTTTGCACTAATCGGTGAAACCCAGTTTTTACTTCGGTTCTATCGAGTTGGGCAATAATGTTGTAATGGTTGGATATTTTGAGATGGCTATATATACCCCTCCACCCTCCCCTCATTCGCAGAGAGAGCACTCAGAGCGAGCAAATAGTTATACCATTCATTTTCCAAGAGATAACCACCTCATGTGTTGAGATCAAGAACTTCCACTCCAACAATATGAATGTTGATTTCTAGCCTCCCGAATTTGCTTTCCACCCAATCAATCTCTTCTAGCAATGCTGGATAGCCTTTTATGCAATCTAGATACCATGGGATTAAGTATTCAACCCTAGGTCTTGTAGTACCACCCATGTGGAGGCCAAAGTAATGGCTTACCTTCTTATTTGCATTCTAGAATATTACCAAGCTTAATAGATCTATCCTCACTAACGTTTTTTCTAACATACTTTCAATAGCAAAATAAATGGCATTTGAACTAGAGATTGATCCAAAGTTTCGTCATAACCGTCAAATAAAAGAGAGAAATTGTGTGATGGAAAACCAAGATGATATGATTATCGGGTTACCACTCCACTTACAAGGAAATTTGAACAATAAAACATATCCAATTACTTTTCTTTCTTTACTTCTGGTGACTAAACTATAACGTATTTTTTCAAAAGTCAAATATATCTATGTTTGGCCTAGTCTATATAATAAAATATTTAATATCTACAATCCAAATAAAATAAAATATTCAAAATGTATTGTATTATGAATCTAATGCCACTGGTTTCGTAGTTTAGATACTGATGTGTTTTCTATAAACTTTCTCAAAGCTAAGGAAGTTTGATTTTTGTAAAACAATACACTCGTATATGTTGGAATGTATAGAGTTTCAGATGTGGCGATTTGGCTCCCGGGCTCATCTCATGACTAGTAAAATCACTAAAAATGGCAATAAAAGAATTGACTTCTTTTTTAAGAAGGATGCTCAAAATGTGTGATTTTGGTGTAAAATTTGATGAAGTTTGGACATTCGAGGAGCTTGTGACAAAAAAGACAAATTTCAGGTACATGAGAAACTTTTGAAAGTTGCATCATTCATGAATTCACGCTCGATTCATCTTTTTTGCCACGAGCACCTTGAATGACCAAATTTCACAAAATTTTACACAGAGTTCATTCGCCATATCATATTGCTCCACACACAAAAAATAGTAAAAACATATTTTTACTTATTGTTCATCGAGTGCATTTTTTGCGAGGGAAAAGGAGTTTTATTCCACATTGTGAAAATAACATTTGAGAGGCAAAAATTTCTCAATACATGGAGGTCCTACATGCACCCACACAGTCGTGGTACACTCTATACGACTATAATTTGCCAAACGACTGACAACTCTCTGTTGATCCAAATTCAGTTTCTCGGAAGTAAACTCCCTATTTCTCATCAACTCCTTAATTTTAGCCAAGAGATGACCATACGTTGAACGAAGAAGTCAGTTCCTTGATAGGAATGAGAAAGCCTCACTTGAGTCAGACTGAACGATTACAGGAAGAGTGGAATTTTGCGTAGCTAGCGCAATCCCTTGCATGATTGCATGAATATCAGCTTCCGATGAATCATTACAATTGTGAATAAACCGATATGCTGAAAAAAAATAAGTGAACCATCATGTCATCGAAGAATCATTCCTGGCGCCGCCAAGCTGGATTCCACTGCGAAAGAACCCTCAACCGATAGAGGAACGTACTCAGTAAACGAAGGAGGCTAAGGTTTAGGACGAGGGGCAATTCTCACTTCACGCAAGGCCCATTCACCAACCGACATTTTACCTTTAATTATTTCCTCCATACTGTGCATTCTAGCATCTCCAATATAATTTAGATAATTGTCCAAAAATCAACAGTGGAGGTAACCGGGGAAACTCTTTATCATGAGAAAGATCATTCCGTAATTGCCAAATACACCGAATAAGCATAATGGTATGGTCACACCCTTCATTATTACAATTAAGCAGCATGTTTGGTAGCCTTACTTTGCCACTATTAATAACTATATGGTCTTAAGGGAGCGACGATAGCTTCCTCATGGCCTCATGCTTTATTTAGAACTAACCCGGACTGACGCTGTTTTCAGCAGAATTACCTTGGTGTTGTGTTTTGTGGAGAAAATGAAAGTTCTCGGAATCGCCCGAAACTTTTTTATGATTTTTTCTAGAACATATGAGCAACGTTGGAGTGAAGAACCACCAGAAGAGGGCTGCCACAGAGGCACAAGACAACATGGCACGACATGGGCCTTGGCCACGCCCTGATGGCTTGTGGGGCCCATGTGGCTCCGTTGCGCGTGATTCCAACGCTAAAAATCCTATAAACCCCACAAATCCCGGAAATAAAGAGAGAACTTCCGCTCCATCGCCGCAACTCTCTGTATCACCAAAAAACCAATCTGAAGTGATTCTAGTGGCCTACCGGAGAGGGGAAAACCATCACCGATGGCCATCTTCATCATCCCGGCGGAGGCTATGACGAGGAGGGAACAGTTCACCCTTGAGGCTGAGGGTATATACCAGTAGCTATGTGTTCAATATGTTTCTCTCTCTCATGTTCTTGAGATGGCACAATCTCAAGAACACGGGCTTTGTTAATATAGTTGGATCATATGATGTATTTCCCTTACCATCTATTTGTGATGAATTGAGTCTTTTTCCTTTAAGATCTCATCATGTTGGATTGAGCATATTTGTATGACAACACTTGATGTAAGTTTGCGTGGGATACCCGTAGTGACATTGGGGTATTCTATTGATTCACTTGATATATGTTGATGCATCAATTTGCGGGTTCCGGTGACCTTGGGGATCTATTCATAGGGGTTGATTGCACGTTTTCATACCATGTTCACCGATAGAAATCTTGGGGGGTGCTCCTTGCACGTTTTTTGTGTTGGATTGAGTATGATAGCTTTGAAATTGTTTGATGCATATCGAATAATTTACCCACGGATACTTGAGGTGACATTGGAGTATCTAGGTGAAATTAGGGTCGATTGATATGTATCATTGGTGTTATTCTAGTAGGAACTCTTAGATAGATCGAACGAAAAGGATATCTTGATGTTATCTTAGTAGGAACTCTTGAATAGATTGATCGAAAAGAATAACTTTGAGGTGGTTCTACTACCTACACCAATTTCATCTTATTTTTCTCCACTAGATAGGAACTTTGGAGTGTATCTTTGATGCACATTGAGGGATCCAACTATGTTAGCATTGGTGAGAGATTGCACTAGTGAAAGTATGTACCCTAGGCCTTATTTCCAAGCATTATTACAATGTTTTGCTCGTTGTTTGAGACTTGTTACCTTGCTGTTTTTATATTTTCATATTACAAAAACCTATATCTACCATCCATATTGCACTTGTAGCACCATCTCTTCGCCGAACTAGTGCACCTATACAATTTTCCACTGTATTGGGTGCGTTGGGGACACAAGAGATTTCTTGTATTTGATTGACGGGTTTCTTGAGAGAGACCATCTTAATCCTACACCTCACATGGATTGATAAACCTTAGGTTATCCATTTGAGGGAAAAGTGCTACTGTCCTACAAAACTCTGCGCTTGGAGGCCCAAGACGAGTCTACAAGAATAAAATTGTGTAGTAGACATCAAGCTATTTTTGGGCGCCGTTGCCGGGTAGGTGAGTGCTTTAAGTTATATCTTTATATCTTGTAATTAAATATTTTAGTTTCTTGTTTTTCACTAGTTCGGTTTTATAAAATAAAACTAAAAAATGGAGTTTACATTGCCTCAATGGTTTAGTCTTTTTAATGTCTTTCGTGAAAATAATGGTTTGGAAAATTGTGCTCAATTGTTAGACAAAGAAATTGTGAGAATATTTAATTACAATTCCTTGAATGATGAGCATGATTGCAATGTTGTTAGTTTAAATTCTCTGAATGTCCATGATTTTAGTGATATGCAAAGCCACAAGCTTGGGGATGCTACGTTCGATGAAGATGATATTTTTAGTCCCCCAAGTTTTGATGAGAGAATTTATTATGATGATGGCATGCCTCCTATTTATGATGATTATGATGATGACATGTATTATAAAAATAGTAATGATAACCATGAAACTTGTCATCATGATTTTAATATTCAATTTGGTTATGTCAATCAATTGTCTCATGATAGTTATTTTGTTGAGTGTGGTCCCACTACTATGAATGGGGAGAAAATTACTTATGTGGAGAATAAAGAAAATTATAGGCTTGTGCATCATGAAGATAATGCTTTATGTGATAGTTATATTTTTGAATTCCTTCATGATGCTAGTGAAAGTTATTATGAGGAGGTAACTTATGCTTGTAGGAATTGCAATAATATCAAGTTTCCTCCCTATGTGTTGAAGATCTTGAAGTTTTGCTTGTTTTGCCTTCCTATGCTAGTCGATTCTTGTTCCCAAAAATTGTTTGCTCACAAAATACCTATGCATATGAAGAGGGTTAGAATTAAATGTGCTTGTCATATGATTCATGATGCTCCCATTGTGTTCCAATTAAATATTTCTTCGTGAGCATCATTGAAATCATCATGCCTAGCTAAAAAGGCTTTAAAGAAAAGAGCTTGTTCGGAGACAACCCAACACTTTTACATTCTGTTCTTATGTGTTCACATGATTAATCTACTTTATTAATCATGTTTTTTGTATTTTATTTCAATAAAGTGCCAAGTAAAGCCTTTGGGATAGTGTGGAAACTTGTTAGTTTGAATCTGTGTAAAAACAGAAACTTTTGCCTCCAGTATATGAATTATGTGATTTTACTGGAAAGTAAAAAATTCTGAAATTATTACACAATTTTTATATTAGAATTCTACACGTTTTCGTAATTTTTCATAATTTTAGGGTCAGGTAAGTATGGTGTTCAGTCAGATCTTCACAGACTGTTCGGTTTTTGACAGATTGTGTTTTGCATGCATAGTTTGCTTGTTTTAGTGTTTCTATAGCTTATATTGAGTGATATAGATTATGTGAATGATAGAATACAGTAGGTATCATGTGGTAACAATTATGAATCTTGTCTTGACAGTACCTAAGTTAATGGTCTATCTTTATTATACTAACCCATCTCATGAAGTTCCGTTAAGTTTTGTGTGATTGAGGTTCTCAAGTTTTGGATGAGATACCGATATGAGGAGAATAAGGAGTGGAAATACCCTAAGCTTGGGTATACCCAAGGCATTCCCATGGTAATATTCAAGGAAGACCCGAGCGTCTAAGATTAGGGATACCCCAGAAAGCATCCCCTCTTTCGTCTTCGATACTATCGGTATATCTTACTTGGTGCTATATTTTTATTCATCATGTAATATGAGTTTTTATTGGAGCATCATTTTATTTTATTAGTATTTGCTTTCTTTTATTTATAATCTTGCTTTTCAGTAAAAAGTTCCAAGATTTTCCTTTAGAATGCTTGAATTGCATGTGCGATTTGTGTTGTATAAAAACTGAAACTGTTGCTGAAGTATTTGAATTATGTAATTTTACTGGAACGTGGAAAGTTTCTGAAATTTTTACACAGCAGGTTCATACAAATTATTTATCATGTCCTAAAGTTTCATAATTTTTGGAGATACAAAAGTACACTGGTTTAATAAATTTCTACAGACTATCCTGTTTAGACAGCTTGTTGTCATATTTTTGTTATCTACTTCTTCTATAGTTTTCATGACTTATATTGGTAGATATAAATTGTGGAAATAATAGTATACAGTAGATAATGTTTAAAAATTATTATGCATCTTGTCTTGGCAGTACATGAAGTGTTGATTTATTCTTATGTGTACTAACCTATCTCACGAGTTCTTTTCAAGTTTTGTGTGGATGAAGTTTTTGAGACATAGGTGAAACCGGGACATGAGAGGATTGAATGAGATACAAAAGCTCAATCTTGGGGATGCTCAAGGAACCCCAAGACATTATTACAAGAATTCTCAAGCATCTAAGCTTGGGGATGCTACGCATCCCACCCCTCTTCGTCAACTATCGGTTAGCCTATCTTGAGCCTAACTTTTTTCGTTCAAATGATATATGCTATTCTTGGAGTGCTATTTTTGTTTTGTTTGATGTTTGAATAAAATATGAAGATCTAAAAATATTTAATGATAGATAGTCCTCATGTAGCTACTTAATTGTTTGACTACTCATTGATCTTCACTTATATCTTTTGAGACTAGTTTGATGTATACTATTTTGATTCACTTATATCCTAAGAGTAAAACGTTGAATGAATTGAATATCATAAATGTAAAATTATATATATGCTTCATATGCTTATTCCATGGGGAGTAGTTACTTCACATACTAGGAGTATAAGAGGTAAAATTTATTGGAAGTTAGCAAACATAACATTGGTCATTTAAACGATTCATGAAATAACATTGAAGGAAGAGAGGTTTCACATATAGATATACTATCTTGGACATCTTCTATGATTGTGAGCCCAATTAATTATTTTCGAACTTGATCAAGATTTGAAGTTGGACGAGGAAGACAACTTAATGGTTATGTTTGTTTATATTCACATAGCAGTTATATTGTCATGGATCCTCTAACATGTGGTGCTTGTTTAGAACCTTTTGCTATCCAAAACTTCATACTAAGTAGAGATACTACTTGTGCATCCAAATCCTTGAACCTAGTTTCTTGCCATGAGAGTCCACCAAATATACCTATGGATTTAATAAGATCCTTCAAGTAAGTTTTCATGGGTGCAAAAAAAATAAAAATTGTTCCTAAATATGCATGATCTTTTATTAGAATGGAAAATAAGCTTTTTACAAACTTGAGATGGTGAAGAAATAAAAACGATGGACTACATAATAAAGGTTTCCATCACAAGGGGCAATATAAAGTGACGTTCCTTTTCATTAACAGATTGCACATCCAAAAATAAAAAGCGCATGACAATCTGTGTTTCCCTCTACGAAGGGCCTATCTTTTACTTTTCATGTCGAGTCAAATTCTTATTCCAATCTATTAATTCCTTAGTTGGCAAGCATCATGTGGTGGGAAAAGATCTAGACACATATATACAATTGAATATAGGTGATCATGATTCATTATTTGTTGACATTATCCCCGAGATAAATAAGTTGGGAAGCGAAACTTTAAGCCCCTATCTTCCTTTTGTTTGACTGAAACTGTTTGTTCTAAAAATATACTTTGAGTGTCAGCAATCATGGAAGAATAAATGATAGTTGACTATGTGGAATTTGCTGAACCAAAGCTCTTACATATACCCTTCCTGAAAATAAGATGAATTGTAATTGTTTGATGATTGAAAACATAGTTTGCTATTTTTCAAGAAAGTTTATGGTCTATACTTTAACATGTGAATAACATTCTACTCGATCTTGAGAAGCTTTATGAGAAATACTTGCTATTTACGATGCTAGAAAAATGGCAGAAATTATCCTTCATCAATATTATACATTAGGCTAGCATTCACACTTCATAAATTATTTCTTTTATCATTTACCTACTCGAGGACGAGTTGGAATTAAGCTTGGGGATGTTGTTATGTCTCCAACGTGTCGATAATTTATGAAGTATTCATGCCATATTTGCCTATATTTATAATAACTTTATATGATATTGATGAATTTTATATGATTTATTTAGAACTAACCTGCACTGACGTTGTGTTCAGCAGAATTACCGTGGTGTTGTTTTTTGTGCAGAAAATGAAAGGTCTCGGAATCGCCCGGAACTTTTTTATGATTTTTTGTAGAACATATGAGCAACGTTGGAGTAAAGAACCACCAGAGGAGGGCTGTCAGGGAGGCACAAGCCAACAGGGTGCGACCTGGGCCTTGGTCGCGCCCTGATGGCTTGTGGGGCCCACGTGGCTCCGTTGCGGGTGATTCCAACGCTGAAAAATCTTGTATATCCCAGAAACCCCAAAAATAAAGAGAGAACTTCTGCTCCGCCGCCGCTACTCTTTGTATCACGAAAAAACCAATCTAGAGCAATTCCAGTACCCTGGCGGAGAGAGAAAACCATCACCGGTGGCCATCTTCATCATCCCGGCGGAGGCCATGACGAAGAGGAAGTAGTTCACCCTCGAGGCTGAGGGTATATACCAGCAGCTATGTGTTCAATCTCTATATCTCTCTCTCTCTCGTGTTCTTGAGATGGCACAATCCCAAGAACACGGGCTTTGTTAATATAGTTGGATCATATGATGTATTTCCCTTACCATCTAGTTGTGATGAATTTAGTCTTTTCCCTTAAGATCTCGTCATGTTGGATTGAGCATATTGGTATGACAACAATTGATGTAAGTCTTGCGTGGGATACTCATAGTGACATTGGGGTATTCTATTGATTTACTTGATATATGTTGAGGCATCAATTTGCGGGTTCCGGTGGCCTTGGGGATCTATTCATAGGGGTTGATTGCACGTTTACATACCATGTTCTCCGATAGAAATCATGGGGTGCTCCTTGCACGTTCTTTGTGTTGGGATTGAATATGATAGCTCTGAAATTGTTTGATGCATGTCGCATAATTTACCCATGGATACTTGAGGTGACATTGGAGTATCTAGGTGACATTAGGGTTGATTGATATATATCATTGGTGTTATTCTAGTACGAGCTCTTAGATAGATCGAACGGAAAGGATAGCTTGATTTTATCTTAGTACAAACTCTTGAATAGATTGATCGGAAAGAATAAATTTGAGGTGGTTCTACTACCTACACCAATTTCATATTATTGTTCTCCACTAGATAGGAACTTTGGAGTGATTCTTTGTTGCACGTTGAGGGATCCAACTATGTTAGCATTGTTGAGAGATTGCACTAGTGAAAGTATGTACCCTAGGCCTTATTTCCAAGGATTAATACAACGTTTTGCTCGCTGTTTGCCACTTGTTACCTTGCCGTTTTTATATTTTCAGATTGCAAAAACCTATAACTACCATCCATATTGCACTTGTATCACCATCTCTTCGCCGAACTAGTGCCCCTATACAATTTACCATTATATTGGGTGTGTTGGGGACACAAGAGAATTCTTGTATTTGATTCCAGGGTTGCTTAGGAGAGGCCATCTTCATTCTACACCTCCCACGGATTGATAAACCTTAGTTCAGCCACTTGAGGGAAAATTGCTACTGTCCTACAAAAAACTGTGCTTGGAGGCCCAACATGAGTCTACAAGAATGAAGTTCTGTTGTAGACATCAGCCTCCCACACTAGTAGAAAATAGGGCTATGGTCCCGGTTGGTAAGGGCCTTTAGTCCCGGTTCACCAACCAGGACTAATAAATTGGGAGTAAAGCCCCCCTTTAGTCCCGGTTTGCCATGACCCGGGACTAATTCCCTTCCACGTGGATGGAATCGCGCGTCGGGGGGCGAGGACCTTTAGTCTCGGTTGATAACACCAACCGAGACTAAATGATTTCGGGACTTGGGGTTTTGGGGTTTTATGGTTTTGTGGTTAATTGTTTATTTTTGCTTTTCATTTTCTGTTTTCCATTTAATTCTTTTTCATTTATAACATATCTTACGCTACTACAAACAGTACACGTTATGCATATATCATAAGTTTTCTCGTAGGACCAATAATATATCATAGAATTTCTCGTAGGATGGATCATATATATATATATATATATCATAGAATTTCTCGTACCATGCATATATATATGCATACAAAAACATATACATACATATATATACACAATTTGGTATATACAATTTCTTCTACAACTTGCAAATCATTACATGCATGCATTAATTGGTGTAGTGGTATTCTCCGGCGGGATCTATGACCTGCTCAAGCAAAAAACCTGAAATTTCCTCTTGAAGTGCTCGTATGCATTCCTTTGGCAGGAGCGCTTGCCGCATCTCTTCCATCTTTAAAGAAGGATACCAATGTGAATATATTAGTTGTGTGTACATATATTAGACCATGATAAGAAATATGAATAGTGTTTATGTACCTCAAAATTTCTTTCATCTTCGCTCGTTGCTTTGGTAATAAAGCAAATGTTCTCACAAACATAGTATACATATAGATTATTCCCCTGTTCCTGTCGCATGCACCACTTTACGAGAATAGAATTCAGTGAGATAATAATCAAGCATTATAATGATATTGAAACTAGAACTAAAAAGATGCGCGGACATAGCTAGCTAGTACTACTTAATTACCTTGGGCGCTGTCCATGTCAGCTTTGGTTTCCATTCACCGCGAAACTTATTGATGAACCGTGTCCAAACACTGGCCGGCAAAGAAAAGAATAAAGGAGTCATTGGTTACTTGATATCAGGAAATGAACTAAATAGGCCGACATAGTGCGATAATGATTGAAATTACTTGTCGAGCATCAACCTCGGGTTCATGTACTCTTTAGGGTATTTTTTAGTGAGTCCAGTACTTGAACTTTTCCCTCAGTAACTGAAATGATTAGCAGGATCCAGTGGAAACTGCATTATATAAGCGGGCATGCATGCATAAGTCATCAAGTAATATACGTACGTACACTTAACATCGAGTAAACAAATGAAATTCATAGTACAAGACAGTAGCACTCACCTGAAGGTGTAAGGAAATAATATTGTTGGTTGGGTATTTAGTATCTCCAAAAACCGTAACAAGTTGTCCTCCGTTTCATCTTTGTGATTTATTAACATATGATCATTAATGGTATTTGGGTCAATGAAGCCAATGCCAAAGACTCCATTTCTTTTCATTTCAAACATCTTCATTCTGCATAACACTACACCAAAGAATATAGTGAGGATAATTAGGGGCAAATGAATGAGTTGATGAGCTAGAGACTTAAATTATAGAAAGAAATCACTTATAGACAATAGCAACTGACGAGAGATTTGTCGAGTGCATCTTGATTGAATAACTGCAACATTTTTTGATTTTCAACCCACACTTCCTTTTCATTGAAAAAATGCTCTACCTTGACTTCCACCATGAGGCTCTCTCGCCCGGGTTTGCTTCCCTCATGTACCATGTATGCAATTTGTACATTTGCGTTGGTATCTCCTTGACAAGCTCAGGCCTGATGAGAGTTTGCCCGGGGGCAAATGTCCATGTTAGTTTCTCCCCTTCCATCATGGGCATTTCCTTGTAGCCTAGGAGTTATTCAACAATGACACCAGCCTCTATAGCCATATTTTCAGCCATCTCTTTAGCACCAGGGGGGTCGATTACAACCTCGGTACCCACCTTGAGCGGCGGGATCGATTGCACTGACTGTTCTCCTAGTTGGGAATGGTTTTCTTGCTTTTTTAGGATAGACTGTTAGCCCTTTATGATATGACTTGCTAATAGGGCGTTCATAGTCTGATTTTATTTTTGGCGGAGGTGGTTTAGTAAGATAGGCCAGAACGCGTTGTATTGTTTCCAGAGGTACTATCTCCTTTGGCGGTGGGGCGGTTTTGGTCCAAAATGGGCCTTCAATTCCTTAGCAACTTGGACGTCTCTTTCCTGCATGCTCTTCTCGTAAGCCAACTTCTTTCTGTCAGGAGGGGAGGGTTTATTCCTTGGCGCTCTCTTCCGCTTTGGACTCTGGTTCTTCATCAGAAAATTAAATGACCGCCCCCTCTCCCTGGGCTCCGTCTCGGGGTGGCGGGGTGGAGTCGGTTGACGCGATGGCGGACCCGCGTTGGGCTCCATGTCGGAGTGGGATGGAGTCGACTAGCGCTGCGCTCGGTGTCGGTGTGGCAGGGTGGAGTTGGCTGACGCGACGGACTTGGAGGAGGAGTCGGTGGCCTTCGAAAGACTATGCAGTCCTTTCTCCATAAGCAAAGACCACGTAAGACTTCTTGAAGTGCCTGCTGCCCTTCACCTCCAGGAATGTCGAGCTCTAGTGGATACGCGACATCACTTCATCCACCCCGACACGAGCATAGCCAGCTAGAATTGGATTGGAATGGAAGGTTGCATCAGGGGGATTTGTTAAAGCATAGCCGTCCGCTACCTTCAGGGATATGTTCTTGAGTTTCATGTGAAGCTCACACCTTTTCGCCTCTGTGATTTCATCCATGGGGTAACGATCCAGTAGTGCATCGTCAGCAATGACCCATGTTGAACCCACACTTCTTTTCGGTATCGGTGGGACGGGGCTATCCAATGCTGGATCTGATTGCTCCAGCCGCCGAGACGCCCTTTGGCTAAGTGTGTTGACCTCCTCCTGCTGCCGCAAGTATTTACTTGCCAACTCCGCAAGCCAGTCAACATCCTGCTTCTTCTTGGCTGCCTCAAGATTCTTCTTTCTTGAACAACTTTTGTAAGAGTCATTCGAGTCCTTAAACCCCTCAACCCATGGAACAACGCCTTTGCCTCATGTTCGTACCGGGTGTTCACGATTCTTGAGGGCGCGTGTAAGCTCGTCATTCTCTCTCTCGGGATGGAACATCCCCATTCGAGCATCTTCTATTGCCCGAGGTATAGCTTCAGAGGCATTTTTAAGACTTGCATGCTCCAGAATCACCCCTGTGTTTGGGTCCAACTTTCTCACATGCCCATAAAACCAATTACAGCACCTTTCGGGCCAAGTATTTGTTTGCGGAGTGACCCGTGCATCAATTATCTTTTGCTCGTATTCATCTCACTTAGGTATGCCACTCTTGTAGCCACCTGGCCCTAGAGAATGATGATGCTCTTTTTTCTGAGCATTTTGCTTGTTTATCCTCGCCTGCTCCATAGCGATTTATGATTGCTTGAACTGCACAAATAAGTCCGAGTGATCTTTTAACTTCTCGTATTGTCCAGTGAATTCTCGAGTCTTGTCTTGTTTGCCGAAGTCGGACCATAACCTTTTCTTCCAGTAGCAGAATTGTGTGGCCATCTTATTAAGAGCATACTTCTTGACTTTCTCCCATTGTGCATCTGACAAATGCTCTGGTAGGGTGAAATGTGTCATGAGCGTATCCCAAAGAAAATTTTTTGCTCTTTCGTCCACAAAACTAACTTATCGATCTTTCTTTGGCCCTCGTATTAGATTTGTCCATGTTTGGGACCACTTGGTACGCCACCTTCTATTATGTCGTCGATGTTGTACTTTGTGCCCTCGGCCAACTTTTTGGTCGGGCCTCGTACTGCCCTGCTTGTAGACGATCTGTTCGATCCGGAGGGCTCAAAGAAGAGATTCATTATATATATATATATATATATATATATATAGATAGATCAATTAATACATCTAATGATCACCAGAGGCGACATATATACCTCCCCAGACTTTGTTGATTCGAGAAAAAGTTCTTCGTCATCATTGTGTGGTTATCTCCCATCTCTTGGTTGTTCTTCCTCAGTTCCCTCACCGAATTGGTTAAGATATTGTGAGACATCATCTAGTTCTTAATTCTCTTGGTTTCCCGGGCATATTATGACGTACAAGACATATTGATCATGGCCTCTCTCTCTACGGTCCATAGCTTAAGTAATGGAGAAGAAGAAAAATTAGTATTCACTTTAACTAGAAAGATCATCATATATATAATATCATGAATACATCGAATAATCAACTTAATTAATGCATCATTGAATTAATATTATCGAATATAATCTCGAATACATCTCTCAAATATTATCACTGATACATCTCTCAATTAATATTATCAAACCGAACACCCAAAGAGGTGCCCCTCTACTAAGGTGCGGGCGATGGACACCCAAAGCGAAGGAACCATCACAAGACCATGGCTCGGGTGAGATCCATGAAGGACCTGCCAGGTATTGGAGAACCTGACGTCCAACGCCTCCATGTAGCGACGGACATGCTCGTCCTCCTCCCTAACATGGCGATGTACCTCCTCCTTGGGGGCCAGCAGCCTCGGCACCGAAAGTGGCCCACACGACCGCCACCAAATAAGCTCCGAGTCAACGACGGGAACCCGGTTCCTCACCAAGTTGCGCACCCCGAAAGGTAGTACCTCCCAGTGCCAGCCAGGCGGAGCCCAGTTCCGACATGGCACCTGTCAAGCTGGTGGTCACCACCGAGTCAACGACGAGGATGTGGGTCGGGCATCGTCGACGTCGAGAACAAATTCTACAACTATTTATATTCCTAATATTTAGTAAACTTTATCATCCAATCCAAACATAACAAAATGTGAATAGTACTATTCAGAATGTAGCAATATAACGAGATGTAGGCTGAGCAGGTTAATACCAACATATAGCAATATTACCAATGAGCACTCTCAATTTCCAAAAGGAGGGCATTTACCAACAACTTACCGTCGATCTCTAGTCATACCACATAATTAAAATTGGAAATAACACCTCTTTCAATTATGATTCAAGCAACACGAACAATTATCCGTGAAGTTAATTTATATAGTCTGTGCTTATTAAAATGGTGTTTAATAGTAACTTCAATTTTGTGGCAATAATAGTTAGAAAAAAGTTCACCAACATTTATCTCCTAGCAGAGCCTAACTACATGTCAGCGGCACCGGCGAAGGGGCGGCCAGGGCGAGTGGTGACCAGGGCAATGGCGCTGGTGAGGTGGCGGCGGCGGGCAAGGGGGCGGCCAGGGAAACGGTGCCGACGCACGCGGCTGCGGTGGCTTCGCGGATTTTACCTGCGGCAAGGTGCGTGGCCATGGAGGAGGAGGAGGAGTAGTCGAGGAGACGTACTGTGTGTGAAGCTGCAGGGCGGAGGGGCTCGGGGAGGAGGGCGAGGAAGTCCGGCGACGGTCAGCTGGCTCAGGGAGGAGGGCGATGAAGTCCGACGATGGTCAATGGGCTCGGGGACGGTGTTTTGCTAGAACGTAGCTTTAGTAGTAATAGCATAAGTAGCACGACAACCCCGATGGCGACACGTTGATGGAGATCATGGTGTGGCGCCGGTGAGAAGAAGATCGTGTTGGTGCTTTGGTGATGGAGATCAAGAAGCACATGATGATGGCCATATCATGTTACTTATGAATTGCATGTGATGTTAATCCTTTTATGCACCTTATTTTGCTTAGAATGACGGTAGCATTATGAGGTGATCTCTCACTAAAATTTCAAGACGAAATTGTGTTCTCCCCGACTGTGCACCGTTGCTACAGTTCATCGTTTCGAGACACCACGTGATGATCGGGTGTGAAAGACTCAACGTTCACATACAACGGGTGTAAAACAGTTGCACACGCGGAACACTCGGGTTAAACTTGACGAGCCTAACATGTGCAGACATGGCCTCGGAACACAAGAGACCGAAAGGTCGAGCATGAATCGTATAGTTGATATGATTAGCATAGAGATGCTTACCACTGAAACTATTCTCGACTCACGTGATGATCGGACTTGAGATAGTGGATTTGGATCATGTACCACTCAAATGACTAGAGAGATGTACTTTTTGAGTGGGAGTTCTTAAGTAATATGATTAATTGAACAAATTATCATGAACATAGTCTAAAGGTCTTTGCAAATTAGGATGTAGCTTGTGCTATAGCTCTAGTGTTTTTATATGTTCCTAGCGGACTGAGTCCGTAAAACTGAGGATTGTCCTCATTGTTGCGCATAAGGCTTATGTCCTTAATGCACCACTCGGTGTGCTTCACCTCGGGCGTCGTTTGTGGATGTTGCGAACATCTGACATACATGTCTTTGATGACTACATGATAGTTCAGTGCGCAATACTTAATGGCTTAGAAGCAAGGCGCCGAAGACGTTTTGAAAACGTTGCAGAACATAAGAGATGTTCAAAGAGATGAAACTGAGATTTCATGCTCGTGCCCTTGTTAAGAGGTATAAGACCTCCGACAAGATTCTTTGCCTACAAAGTAAAGGAGAAAAGCTCAAATCGTTGAGCATGTTCTCAGATTGTGTGAGTACAAAAATCGCTTAAATCAAATGGGAGTTAATCTTCCAGATGAGATAGTGGTGGTTCTCCAAAGTCACTGTCACTAAGCTGCTAGAGCTTCGTGATGAACTATAAACAAATCAAGGATAGATATGATGATCCTTGAGTGATTCGCAATGTTTGACACTGCGAAAGTAGAAATCAAGAAGGAGCATCAATTGTCGATGGTTGGTAAAGCCACTAGTTTCAAGAAGGGCAAGGGCTAGAAGGGATACTTCATAAAACGGCAAACCAGTTGCTGCTCTAATGAAGAAACCCAAAAACTTGAACCCAAACCTGAGACTAAGTGCTTCTGTTATGAGGGGAATGGTCACTAAGGCGGAGCTACCCTAGATACTTGGTAGATAAGAAGGCTGGCAAAGTCGACAGAAGTATATTTGATATACATGATATTGATGTGTACTTTACCAGTACTCCTAATAGCACGAGGGTATTGGATACCGGTTCGGTTTCTAAGTGATTAGTAACTCGAAATGAAATCTACGGTATAAACGGAGACTAACTAAAGGCAAGGTGACGATACGTGTTGGAAGTGTTTTCAAGGTTGATGTGATCAAACATCGCATGCTCCCTCTATCATCGGGATTGGTGGTAAAACCTAAATAGTTGTTATTTGGTGTTTGAGCTGAGTGTGAACATGAGTGGATCGTGTTTATTGCAATACGATTATTCATTTAAAGAGAATAATAGTTATTCTATTTGCTTGAATAATTACCCTCAATGGTTTATTGAAACTCAATCATAGTGTTACACATGTTTATAATATTGGTGCCAAAATATACAAAGTAATAATGATAGTACCACTTAGTTGTGGCACTTCCACTTGGTATAAAATGCATGAAGAAACTCCATGCCGGTGGATCTTTTACTCACTCATTTTTGAAACGTTTGAGACATGCAAACCATACGTGTTAGTATAAATGCATGAAGAAGCTCCATAGAGATGGATCGTTTGGACTCACTTGATTTTGAATCACTTGAGACATGCAAATCATGCCACATGAAACAAGAGAGCAACTTGTTGGGAGTAATACATTTTTTATGTGTGCAGTCCAATGAGTGCTAAGGCACGTAGTGGATATCGTCATGTTCTTACTTCACTGACGATTTGAGTAGATACGGGAATATTTACTTGATGAATCACAAGTTTGAAATATTGAAAAGTTCAATGCTATTTCAGAGTCAAGATCGTCGTGACAAGAGGATAAACTGTCTACGATATGATCGTAGAGATGAATATCAGAGTTGCAAGTTCTGGTACACAGTTAAAAACAATGTGGAAATTGTTTCGCAATTCATGCCACCTTGAACACCATAGTGTGATGGTGTGTTCGAACATCATAGCTACGCCCTATTTTTGATATGGTGCATACTATGATGTCTCTTATCGAATTACCACTATCGTTTATGGGTTATGCATTAGAGACAACAGCATTCACTTTAAATAGGGCACCGCGTATTTTCGTTGAGATGACACAGTATAGACTATGGTTTGGAGAAACTTGAGCTGTCGTTTCTTGAAAGTTTGGGGCTGTGACGCTTATGTGAAAAAGTTTCAGTCTGATAAGATCGAACCCAAAGCGGCTAAATGCATCTTCATAGGATATCCTAAACAATTGGATACATCTCCTATCTCAGATCCGGAAGCAAAGTGTTTGTTTCTAGAATCGGGTCCTTTCTCGAGGGAAGGTTTCTCTCGAAAGAATTGAGTGGGAGGGTGGTGGAACTTGATGAGGTTAGTGAACCGTCACTTCAACCAGTGTGTAGCAGGGTGCAGGAAGATGTTCATGTGGCGCCTACACCAATTGAAGTGGAAACTAATGATGGTGATCATTGAGCTTCGGATCAAGTTACTACAAACCTCGTACGTCGACAAGGTCGCGTACTACTGCAAAGTGGAACGGTAACCCTGTCTTGGAGGTCATGTTGTTGAACAACAATGAACCTACGAGCTATGGAGAAGCGATGGTGGGCGCGGATTCCGACAAATGGCTGGAGGCCATGAATCCGACAGAGGATCCATGTATGAAAACAAAGTGTAGACTTCGGAATAACTACTTGATGGTCGTAGGACTATTGAGTAAAGATGGATCTTTAAAAGGAAGACACACGATGATGGTGATAAATCACTATTAAGAAAAGCTTGACTTGTCGCAAAGATGTTTCCGACAAGATCAAATAGTTGACTATGGTGAGACTTTCTCACTCGTAGCGATGCTAAAAGTCTGTTAGAATTATGTCAGTAGTTGCTGCATTATTTATGAAATATTGAACATAGGATGTCAAAACATTGTTTCCTCGACGGTTTCCTTGGGGAAAGATTGTATGTGATACAACGAGAAGGTTTTGTCGATCCTAAAGATACTAACAAGTATGCAAGCTCCAGCAATCCTTTTATGGACTGGTGCAAGCATCTCGAAGTTGGAATATACGCTTTGATGATATGATCAAAGATTTTGGGTTTGTACAAGGTTGAAGAGAAACTTCTATTTCCAAAGAAGTGAGTGGGAGCACTATAGTATTTCTGATAAAGTATATGTGGGAGACATATTGGTGATCAGAAGTAATGTAGAATTTCTGTAAAACATAAATGTTGTTTGGAAGGGGTTTCTTCATAGGAAGACTTGGATAGAGCTACTTGAACATTGAGCATCAAGATCTATGGAGATAGATCAAAATGCTAAAGAGAACTTTCAAATGAAATGCATGCCTTGACAAGTTTTTGGAGGAGTTCAAAATAGATCAGCAAAGAAAGAGTTCTTGATGTGTTGTATGGTGTGAATATGAGTAAGACTAAAAAGCCCGACCATGGAAGAATAAAGAGAAAGGACGAAGGTCGTCCCCTGTGCCTTAGCCATAGACTCTACAGTATGCCATGTTGTGTACCGCACCTGATGTGTGCCTTGCCACAAGTATGTTAAGAGGTACAGAGAGTGATCCAGGATTAAATCACTGAACAACGGTCAAAGTTATCCTTAATAACTAATAGACTAAGGAAATTTTCTCGATTATGGAGGTGGTTGAAGAGTTCATCGTAAAGGGTTATGTTGATGCAAGCTTTGACATTAATCTGAATAACTATGAGTAGTAAAACGGATTCTTATAGTAGAGTAGATATTTGGAGTATTTCCGAATAGTACGTAGTAGCAGCATCTATAAGATGACATAAAGATTTGTAAATCACGCACTGATCTGAAGGATTCAGAACCATCGACTAAAACCTCTCTCACGAGCAAAACGTGATCAGACCCCAGAACTATATGGTTGTTGGATTCGTTGAAATCCCATGGTGATGTGAACTAGATTATTGACTCTAGTGCAAGTGGGAGACTGTTGGAAATATGCCCTAGAGGCAATAATAAATTAGTTATTATTATATTTCCTTGTTCATAATAATCATTTATTATCCATGCTAGAATTGTATTGATTGGAAACTCAAATACATGTGTGGATGCATAGACAACACACTGTCCCTAGTGAGCCTCTTGTTGACTAGTTCGTTGATCAAACATGTTCAAGGTTTCCTGGCCATAGGCAAGTGTTGTCACTTGATAACGGGATCACATCATTAGGAGAATCATGTGAAGGACAAGACACAAATTATATACGTAGCATATTGATCGTGTCGTTTTATTGCTATAGTTTTCTGTGTGTCAAGTATTTGTTCCTATGAGCATGAGATCATACAACTCACTGGCACCAGAGGAATGCCTTGTGTGTATCAAACGTCACAACGTAACTGGGTGACTATAAAGGTGCTCTACACATATCTCCGAAGGTGTCCGTTGAGTTAGTATGGATCAAGACTGGGATTTGTCACTCCGTGTGACGGAGAGGTATTTCGGGGCCCACTCGGTAATACAACATCACACACAAGCCTTGCAAGCAATATGACTAAGTGTAAGTCACGGGATCTTGTATTACGAAATGAGTAAAGAGACTTGCCAGTAACGAGATTGCAATAGGTATGCGGATACCAACGATCGAATCTCGGGCAAGTAACATACCGAAAGACAAAGGGAATAACATACCAGATTGCCTGAATCCTTGACACTGAGGTTCAACCGATAAGTTATTCGGAGAATATGTAGGATCCAATATGGGAATCCAGGTCCCGCTATTGGATGTTGACCGAGGAGTACCTCGGGGCATGTCTACATAGTTCTCGAACCCGCAGGGTCTGCACACTTAAGGTTCGGTGATGTTTAGTATAGTTGAGTTATATGTGTGGTTACCGAATGTTGTTCGGAGTCCCGGATGAGATCACGGACGTCACGAAGGTTTCCGGAATGGTCCGGAGATGAAGATTGATATATAGGATCAACTCATTTGGTTACCGGAAAGTTTTCGGGCATTACCGGGAATGTACCAGGAGTGACGAATGGGTTCCGGATGTTCACCGGGTGGGGGCCAACCCACCCGGGGAAGCCCATAGGCCCTAGGGGTGGCGCACCAGCCCTTAGTGGGCTGGTGGGACAGCCCAAAAGGGCCCTATGCGCCAAGGATAGAAAATCAAAGAGAACAAAAGGGGAGGTGAGAAGGAAGGGAAGGACTCCACCTTCCAATCCTAGTTGGACTAGGATTGGAGGTGGACTCCTCCACCTCCTAGAAGGCGCACCATAGGGGGCCTTGGCCATCAAGGCAAGCCTCCCCTCCCCTCCTCCTATATATAGTGGAGTTTTAGGGCTGATTTGAGACAACTTTTGCCACGGCAGCCCGACCACAAATACCACGGTTTTTCCTCTAGATCGTATTTCCACGGAGCTCGGGCGGAGCCCTGCAGGAGTAGATCCTTCACCACCACCGGAGCGCCGTCACGCTGCCGGAGAACTCATCTACTTCTCCGTCTTGCTTGCTAGATCAAGAAGGCCGAGATCATCGTCGAGCTGTACGTGTGCTGAACGTGGAGGTGCCGTCCGTTCGGCACTAGATCCGAGCGGATCGTGGGATGGTTCGTGGGACGGTTCGCAGGGCGGATCGAGGGACGTGAGGACGCTCCACTACATGAACCGCGTTTCTTAATGCTTCCTGTTGTGCAATCTACAAGGGTACGTAGATCCAAATCTCCTCTCATAGATGGACATCACCATGATAGGTCTTCGTGCGCGTAGGAAATTTTTTGTTACCCATGGGACGTTCCCCAACACGGTAAGGATGCGATAGAACAATGACGGCGATCTCCGGCATCCTGGCGGCATGTGGTTCGACGTCGGGGGAGAAAATGAGGAGAGGAATGAGAAGTCGCAGTTAAATACCCCACGGCCTTTAGTCTCGGCTGGTGACACGAACCGGGACTAAAGGGTCTTTAGTCCCGGCTCTAGCCACCAGCCGGGACTAAAGGTGCGGCGCCTGGCCCACTGGCAGGCACCTTTAGTCCCGGTTGTAGCCACCAACCAGGACTAAAGGTCTATTTTCGACGGCCCAAATTCCGCACGGGAAGGGACCTTTAGTCTCGGTTGGTGGCTTCAACCGGGACTAAAGGTCTATTTTTTCTTTTTTATTGTTTTTGTTTTACAAAACAGGACAATTTTTTTTTAAATTAGGAATAAATGTTAGACTATTTATATTTTTTGAATGAATCTTTTTGGCTTAGGTAAAAAAACTACAAAATTTCTGTTTGTGCTAGTAGTTTTCAAATTTAGATAGGTCAAATTTGAATTTTTTTTGAAATTTATGTGAAACACTATTTTGTGAATAACATTACGTTAAAAATAGACGTTTTAGTCATTCTTTTTTCTCATGTTTAATATTAGTGTGTTTTATCATTATATTAAATTTGTTAATTTTTGGGTTGTTAAAAAAATGAAATGCCTTTGTAAGAGATGAGTATTTGTCCGAAACCCTGATAGTTCAAAAGAGATTATCCATTTTGTACACGAAGTGCCTCCAGTTTTTGTTGTAACCCTCCCAACTTTTAGCACATGCTATGTGGGTGAAATGATGATACCATGCCAAGTTTCATCCTTTTAAGAGTTCATTTGTAGCACTTTTCAATTTCAGGGTCATTTAGCTAAAAAATCATTAAATGCATGAAAAATAGGAAATGAGGTGAAAAAGGGTTGAAAATTGATGATGTGGCTTTCAATGATGCATATTGATCACAGAAAAAGTCAGGAGTTGAAATCTTATTAAAAATGAAATGCCTTTTGTAAGAGATGAGTATTCGTCCGAAACCGTGATACTTCGAAAGAGATTGTCCATTTTGTACACGAAGTGCCTCCAGTTTTTGTCGTAACCCTCCCAATGTTTTAGCACATGCTATGTGGGTGAAATGATTATACCATGCTAAGTTTCATCCTTTTCAGAGTTCATTTGTAGCGTCTTTCAATTTCAGGGTCGTTTAGCTCAAAAAAATCATTAAATACATGAAAAATAAGAAATGAGGTGAGAAAGGGTTGAAAATTGATGATGTGGCTTTCAATGATTCATATTGAGCAGATAAAAAGTTTGGAGTTGAAATATTATTAAAAAACGAAATGCCTATTGTAAGAGATGAGTATTCGTCCGAAACCCTGAAACTTCAAAAGAGATTGTCCATTTT
The DNA here is from genome assembly GCF_904849725.1 of Hordeum vulgare subsp. vulgare. Taxonomy (NCBI): domain Eukaryota; kingdom Viridiplantae; phylum Streptophyta; class Magnoliopsida; order Poales; family Poaceae; genus Hordeum; species Hordeum vulgare. Next base: position 114,853,783 of record NC_058524.1, on the reverse strand, counting down.
GTACAGGAAGTGCCTCCAGTTTTTACCATAACTCTCCCAACTTTTTAGCACATGCTATGTGGGTAAAATGGTGATACCATGGCAAGTTTCAGCCTTTTCAGAGTTCATTTGTAGCGCTTTTCAATTTCAGGGTCATTTAGCTCAAAAAAATCATTAAATGCATGAAAAATATCAAATCTGGTGAGAAAGGGTTGAAAATTGATGACATGGCTTTGAATGATGCATATATATACCCTAACACTTACACAAATATTCCCTTTGTTTTGTCTCAAGTGGTACTTTCTAGATAAGCCCGGAAACTCACTAAGAAGAAAGTAATGATGGTGAAAGCGGGTCACATCCGAGATTGGGATGTTGGGGTAGAAAACTTTTTCTTCGTGTGTGCCCCTTTGCGCCGTAACCATGGACAATCTTCATCATTTAACAGGATGCTTGGGTCAGTCTTCACTTTGAAGGGAGTAATTTCGTGAAACTTTTCATAATCTTGTGACATGTTTGTCTTGTCCTCCACTCCCACGATGTTCCTAATCACTCAAAGAACTATGTGGTGCTTTGGCTCATCGTATGATGTATTCGCTTCCTTATATTTTCTTTTTCTCAGCTTGGTACACATGTCCTTCACATAGAAAACATGTGCCACATCATTCGCTAGGACAAATGGTTCATCTATGTACCCAAGATTGTTGAGATCCACTGTTGTCATTCCGTACCGCAGGTCTTCCTTTACCTCACCTCCTTTCAAAATTGACTCATTTGCACCAAAACAAAGGGAGCTTCAAATTGTTTCCATGGTCAAGTTCCCATATCTCCTCTATGTAACCATAATATGTGTCCTTTGGCCTATTATTTTTGGTGTTTGCTGCATCAAAGCGGGCACCACTGTTTTGGTTGGTGCTCTTTTTATCTTGGGCGATCGTGTAAAATGTATTCCCATTTATCTCGTACCCTTTGAAAGTCAATATTGTCGAAGATGGTGACTTGTCCAGCAAGTACAGGTCATCTACAACTTCAGGGTCATGCATGAGACGTGTTTGCAACCAACCGTTGAATAACGCCATGTATGTACACTTGATCCAGGGATCAGACTGCTCCGGGTTCTTGGATCGTATAATATCCATGTGTTTCTCGATATACGGATCCACCAAGGTGGAATTTTGTAGAACCATGTAGTGTGCTTGCGCCCGAGAATGCCCATCCCTACACATTACTGAATCATTTCCTAGTGTGCCTTTTCCACCCATTCTGCCCTCATGTCGTGATTCAGGAAAACCAATCGGCTTAAGATCAGGAATAAGGTCAACACAAAACTCAATGAACTCCTTTGTTTCATGGCCCTTGGAGATGCTTCCTTCTAGCCTAGCACATTTGTGAACATATTTCTTTAAGACTCCCAAGATGTTGGGAAACGTCGCATGGGAAACAAAAAAAATCCTACGCGCACGAAGACCTATCATGGTGATGTCCATCTATGAGAGGAGATTTGGATCTACGTACCCTTGTAGATCGCACAGCAGGAAGCGTTAAGAAACATGGTTGATGTAGTGGAACATCCTCACGTCCCTCGATCCGCCCCTCAAACCGTCCCACGAACCGTCCCGCGATCCGTCCCACGATCCGCTCTGATCTAGTGCCGAACGGACGGCACCTCCGCGTTCAACACACGTACAGCTCGACGGTGATCTCAGCCTTCTTGATCCAGCAAGCAAGACGGAGAAGTAGATGAGTTCTTCGGCAGCGTGACGGTGCTTCGGTGGTGCTGAAGGATCTACTCCTGCAGGGCTCCGCCCGAGCTCCGTAGAAATACGATCTAGAGGTAAAACTATGGTGTCTAGATCTGAGTTGCACGTGGCAAAGTTATCTCAAATCATCCCTAAATCACCACTATATATAGGAGGGAGGAGGAGGGAACTTGCCTTAGGACCAAGTCCCCAAGGTGCGCCATCCAAGAGGAGGAGGAGGAGTCCTACTCCAATCCTAGTCCAAATAGGATTGGAAAGGGGAGTCCTTCTCTTCCTTCCCACCTTTTCTTTTTTTTATTTCTTTAGTTTTTATCTTATGGCGCATAGGCCTTATTGGGTTGTCCCACCAGCCCACTAAGGGCTGGTGCGCCACCCATAAGTCCTTTGGGCTTCCCCCGGGAGGGTTGCCCCCCTCCCGGTGAACTTCCGGAACCCATTCGTCACTCCCGGTACATTCCCGGTAATGCGTGAAAACTTTCCGGTAACCAAATGAAGTCATCCTATATATCAGTCTTCATCTCCGGACCATTCCGGAAACCCTCGTGACGTCCGTGATCTCATCCGGGACTCCGAACAACATTCGGTAACCACGCATATAACTCAACTATACTAAAACATCGTCGAACCTTAAGTGTGCAGACCATGCGGGTTCGAGAACTATGTAGACATGCCCCGAGGTACTCCTCGGTCAATATCCAATAGCGGGACTTGGATGCCCATATTGGATCCTACATATTCTCCAAAGATCTTATCGGTTGAACCTCAGTGTCAAGGATTCATATAATCCTGTATGTCATTCCCTTTGTCCTTCGGTATGTTACTTGCCCGAGATTCTATCGTCGGTATCCGCATACCTATTTCAATCTCGTTACCGGCAAGTCTCTTTACTCGTTCTGTAATACAAGATCCTGTGGCTTACACTTAGTCACATTGCTTGCAAGGCTTGTGTGTGATGTTGTATTACCGAGTCGGCCCCGAGATACCTCTCCGTCACACGAAGTGACAAATCCCAGTCTTGATCCATACTAACTCAACGGACACCTTCGGAGATACGTGTAGAGCACCTTTATAGTCACCTAGTTACATTGTGACGTTTGATACACACAAGGCATTCCTCCGGTGCCAGTGAGTTATATGACCTCATGGTCATAGGAACAAATACTTGACACGCAGAAAACTATAGCAATAAAATGACACGATTAATATGCTATGTTAATAGTTTGGGTCTAGTCTATCACATGATTCTCCTAATGATGTGATCTAGTTATCAAGCAACAACACTTTGCATATATCCAGAAAACCTTGACTATCCTTGATCAACTGGCTAGCCAACTAGAGGCTTGCTAGGGACATTGTTGTGTCTATGTATCCACACATGTATCTACGTTTTCATTCAATACAATTATAGCATGGATAATAAACGATTATCTTTAAACGGGAAATATAATAATAACTATTTATCATTGCCTCTAGGGCATATTTCCAACACATGAACCTCTCGAAGGGGAACATATTGTGTAGAAATACACGGCCCAGAATGGCAATCTCTTCGACTAGGTGAACTAGGACGTGCGTCATGATATTGAAGAATGATGGTGGGAACACCAACTCGAAATTGACAAGACATTGCACCAAATCATTCTGTAAACTTGGTAGGATTTCTGGATCGATTAACCTATCAGAGATTGCATTGAGGAATGCACATAGCTTCACCATGGCTGATCGGACGTTTTCCGGTAGAAGCCCCCTCAATGCAACAAGAAGCAATTGCGTCATAATCACGTGGTAGTCATGAGACTTTAGGTTCTGAAATTTTTTCTCTACCATATTTATTATTCCCTTTATATTCAATGAGTAGCCAGACGGGGCCTTCATAGTGAGCAGGCATTCAAATAAGATTTCTTACTCTTCTTTTGTAAGAGCGTAGCTAGCAGGACCTTCATACTGCTTTGTATGCATGCCATCTTTTTCGTGCATACATTTCTCATCCTCCCGTGCCTCCGGTGTGTCTTTTATCTTCCCATACATGCCCAAGAATCCTAGTAGGTTCACGCAAAGATTCTTCGTCACGTGCATCACATCTATTGCAGAGCAGACCTCTAGGACTTTCCAATAAGGTAGGTCCCAAAATATAGATTTCTTCTTCCACATGGTGCTTGTCCGCCAGCGTCATTCAGAACAGATTGTCCTCTAGGACCCTTTCCAAAAATTACTTTTAAATCTTTGGCCATATGAAGTATATGATCACTAGTACGGTGGTGAGGCTTCTTCCAGCGATCTGCCTCACCTTTGAAATGCTTGCCTTCTTTTCTTAAGAGATGCTTGATCGGAAGAAATCAACGATGTCCTAGGTACACATTCTTCTTACATTTATCCAAGTATATAATTTCGGTATCATCTAAATAGTGTGTCCATGCGTGGTATCCCTTGTTTGTCTGTCGTGAAAGGTTACTAAGAGCAGGCCAATCATTGATGGTTACAAACAGCAACGCTCGTAGGTCAAATTCATGTTGTTTGTGCTCATCCCACACACGTACACCTTTGATATCCCACAACTATAAAAGTTCTTCAACTAATGGCCTTAGGTACACATCAATGTCGTTGCCGAGTTGCTTGGGGCCTTGGATGAGCACTGACATCATAATGAACTTCTGCTTCATTCACAACCAAGGAGGAAGGTTATAGATACAGAGAGTCACGGGCCAGGTGCTATCATTGTTGCTCTGGTCCCCAAAAGGATTAATGCCATCTGTACTTAAACCAAACCAATAGTTCCTTACGTCATCTGCAAAGTCCAACCACTCTCTCTCGATTTTCCTCCACTACGACCCATCAGCAGGTACTCTCAACTTCCCGTCTTTATTATGCTCGTCTTTGTGCCATCACATCAACTTGGCATGCTCTTTGTTTTGGAACAAACATTTCAACCGTGTTATTATAGGAGCATACCACATCACCTTGGCAGGAATCCTCTTCCTGTGGTGCTGGCCCTCAACATCGTCACCAGGGTCATCGTGGCCGATATTATAGCGCAACGCATCGCATACCGGGCATGCATTCAAATTCTCGTACTCCTCACCGTGGTAGAGGATGCAGTCATTAGGGCATACATGTATCTTCTGCACCTCTAATCCTAGAGGGCAGATAGCCTTCTTTGCTTCGTACGTACTGTCGGGCAATTCATTGTCCTTTGGAAGCATCTTATTTAACATTTTCAACAACTTTTCAAAACCCTTGTCAGATACACCATTCTCTGCCTTCTATTACAGAAATTCCATTGTGGTACCCAGCTTCTTCTTGTCATCTTCGCAATTTGGGTACAACAATTTCTTATGATCCTCTAACATGCCCTGCAACTTCAGCTTCTCCTTTTCACTTGCGCAGTTCCTCTTTGCATCAGCAATGGCCCGACCAAGATCATCAGCGGGCTCATCTGGTGTCTCTACTTCAGCTTCTTCCTCCATTGTAATACCATCTTATTCGGGGAACAAAGGATAGTCCTCTTCTTCTTCATTCTCTTCCATTAGAACCCCTCTTTCTTTGTTCTTGGTCCAACAGTTATATCCGGACATGAAACCGGACGTAAACAGGTGGACATGAATGACTCTTGACTTAGAGTAAGTTTTATCATTCTTACAGACAACACATGGACAAGACATAAAACCATCCCGCTGGTTTGCCTCAACCGCACGTAGAAAACTCTGCAAGCCATCAAAGAACTGGGGAGAGCATCGATCATCATACATTCATTATCAGTTCATCTTAATTACACAAGACAGAAAAGACCAAATTAATATAAATTCACACATAAAGTTCATACACACTTATTCTCATAAAACAAAATAGAAGAGTTTCTAGCTAAAGCATTTAAATGCAACAACAAATGCAATCAAGATTGCAACTAACACTACTGGAATCAGAGAATTTGCCATCTGCTGCTTCTTTGCCGTATGCTGGCTGATGGCAAAGACACTCTTCAGCTACCCAAAACCTGACGGCAAAGAGCAGGCTGATGGCAAACATCATCTTTGCCATCTGCTGCTTCTTTGCCGTCTGCCAGCTGACGGCAAAGCACATGCAGGCACACGGCAAAGAACCCACCCCACACCGCCCTCTAACCCATAACGGTCCACCTCTTTGCCGTCAGCCTGTTACCACTTTGCCGTCGGGGGCAGACGGCAAAGAGGCAACTAGACCTAACGTCGTCAACCCCCACCCCACCCCCTCTCTCTCCCCCATAACGGCTCACCACAGGCCCCGACTCTCTCCCTGCACCGCCGCCGGAGCTCGTCCTCCCTCCTCCCCGCGACCCGCCGCCGGAGTTCGTCCTCCCTCCTCCCCGTGACCCGCCGCTGGAGCTCGCCCCTCCTCCTCCTTGCGACCCCCTCCTCCACCACCGCCCCCTCCTCTCCGTTCCCCTGCTCCACCACCACCCCCTCTTCCCTGCGACCCCCTGCTCCACTACCGCCCCCTCCTCTCCGTGCCCTTGGTCCACCTTGCCGCCGACATTTCCCCCGAGCTCCACCTCGTCGCTGACGTCTCCCCTAGCCCCTTGTAAGTCCTCCGGCCCTCCTTTCCTCTCTTTGCCTCTTGTCTAAGGGTAATTTAGTTAAGTTAAGTTACTTAGGTTAATTTAGTTAGGTTATTGTTATTAGATTCTTGTTGCTATTAGGTTCTTACTTTAAGTTGTTTAGGTTAATTTACTTAGGTTAATTTTTATTGGGTTCTTAGGTTAAGTTACTTAGGTTAATTTTTATTAGGTTGCAAATTTTTCTTCAAGTTTCATATAGGCTATTTAAAGAAAAAAACAGAATTGAATAATACTAGTTCCAAATATTGCGAAGAAAAAACACTCTTGCATTTTGCTTCAAGTTCTATATTGTTCTTCCTATTATATGAAAATTTGAAGTGGACATGTCATATGTGGACATGTGACTTGGACACGTGATATTTGGAATTGGGACGTGTCATGCCGAAATTTCTTGTGAAAGGAGAAAAAGAGGAGAGGAGGAGGAGAAAAGGAGAGGAGGAGGAGGAGGAGAAGAGGAGAGGAGGAGGGGGAGGAGAAGAAGAAGAAGAAAAATACCTTCTCCTTCTTCTCCTCCTTCTTCTCCTCCTCCTCCTTCTCCTTCTTCTTGATTTCTTCTTCTTCTTCTCCTCCTCCTCTTTATTATTCTCCTTACCTTATTTTCCCCAACAATGAGATAATTATCCCATTTAGCTATAAAATGACATAACTAGAATATTTGTGTTGATCGGGTGGATTTACATGTGATAGGTGTCTCGTCGCTGTGAGGTCTGCTGTGCGAGGACCTGCCCGTGCGTTGTACGAGCTTCGCCCCTGCATTCGTGGGTCAGTACAAATTTCATCTCCTCCCCGCCCCTTCATTTACTGTGGCTCGGTTTCCGGATGAAACTTTCTAGATTTAGGTAATTAAATTAATTTATCAGTATGCATGACCAGGAAAGAAACTATTGCCCCTGTCCTGGATGCGTCAACTATAAAAAGACGACAGAGGTTGTAATGATTAAACACCTGCAGAGGAGGGGTTTTAAGCCTAATTATATGGTGTGGACATTTCATGGTGAGTCTATACAACGCACAAGAGCTGAGGTGGTCCGTCGTCGCACGGACGAGCATGGTACCGGGATCGAAGACATGGTGCAAGACTTTGATGATGCTCGGGATTCGGAAGATGAGATGGAGGAATCTGTAAAGGCCTTTTATGAAATGTTGGAGTCTCCGAAACGTCCTCTCCATGAGCACAGTGAGCTCTGTCAACTAGATGCAATTGCACAAGTAATGGCTCTGAAGGCTCAGTTCAACTTGGGAAGAGAATGCTACGACGCGATGATGACACTATTTGGACGGTTCCTACCCAAAGGCCATATCATGCCTGCAAACCTGTACCAGTCGGACAAAATACTTCGTGTACTTAAGATGCCCTATGAGAAGATATATGCATGTGAGAAAGGATGTGTCTTAGTTAGGAAGGAGTATGCACACTTGGACTATTGTCCCAATTGCGAGTCTTGCAGGTATCTTGTGGTAGACAACGGTATGGGTGAGAAGTGGCAGACCAAAATCGCAGTTAGTGTTCTTCGGTATATGCCAATCGTACCAAGACTTCAACGTCTTTTCATGGTCGAAGAGACAGCCAGACAGATGACATGGCACAAATTGGGCAAAAGAACCGAACTAGATGCGGATGGGAATAAGATGATGGTACACACATCGGATGGGGAAGCGTGGAAACATTTCGATGGATTGCATCAGGATAAAGCAGCAGATCCAAGGAATCCTCGAGTTTGCGCCGCCATGGATGGTTTTAATCCCTTCGGCATGACGGCAACCCAATACAGTTGTTGGCCTGTATTTGTCATTCCACTCAATCTCCCCCCGGGCAGATTATGCAAAGAAAAAACATATTTCTGACGTTGATAATTCCAGGGCCCAATTATTCGGGGAAGAATATGAATGTGTACCTGCAACCGCTTAAGGATGAATTGGAAGAAGCTTGGGATAATGGGGTCAAGACATACGATGCCGCTAGAAAAGAAAACTTCAAAATGCATGTGTGGTACATGTACTCTATGCATGACTTGCCAGCGTATGCACTATTCTCATGATGGTGTGTGCATGGAAGGTTCCCGTGCCCCCAATGCAAGGCAGCTCTTCAGTTTCATTGGTTGCAGGAGGGTCGGAAGTATTCTTGCTTTGACTTGCATAGACAGTTCCTGGATCCTGAACATCAGTTCAGAAAAGACAAGAAGAACTTTACCAAAGGTAAAGTTGTCAAAAACTTGGCACCACCTGCGTTCACAGGCCAACAGATCCTGGATCAGTTAAACGCCCTCGAGCCTGATCCAGAGCATCCAGGGTATTTCAAGGGGTATAATTCAAAACACGCCTGGACTCACAAGCCATGCTTCTGGGATCTGTCTTACTTCAAAGACCTCCTTCTTCCACACAATATCGACATGATGCACACTGAAAAGAATATCGGAGAGGCTATTTTTGGTACATTGTTCGACATAGATGGGAAGACAAAGGATAATATTAAGGCTAGAGTCGATCAAGAGACACTATGTCATAGACCGTTACAAAACATGCGAGAAGGCAAAGGAAAGCAGAAGTGGTCGAAGCCAAAGGCCTGGTTCAATCTTGGAAGGCCAGCTATGAGGGAAATTATCTTGTGGGTCAAAATGCACTTGATGTTCTCCGATGGGTATGCAGCGAATCTAAAGAGGGGAGCGAGTCTTGAAAAATTAAAAATCTTTGGTCTCAAGAGTCATGATTGGCACATATGGCTAGAGCGGGTAATGCCGGTGATGTTACGTGGCTTTATTCCTGAGGATGAATGGCTAGTACTGGCGGAGCTGAGCTATTTCTTCCGTGTTCTTTGTGCGAAAGAATTGTCGCCTGGCGTGGTAGAAGACATGGAGGAGTTTGCACCAGAGTTGTTGTGCAAGTTAGAGAAGATCTTTCCACCGGGCTTCTTTAATCCAATGCAGCATTTGATTTTACATCTACCGACCGAGGCAAGATTGGGTGGGCCCGTGCAAGATCGTTGGTGCTATGCAACTGAGAGGATGCAGAAGACCCTTCGAGCAAAATGTAAAAATAAGCGAACAATTGAAGCATCGATGGCTGAGGCATTCATTACTGAGGAGGTGGCAAACTTTGTGACAGCACACACTACGAAGCCAAAAATCATCATTTGCATAATCCGAAGCCTCGGCACAATGATGCAGACCCTAAAAAATGTGGGTCCAACCTCAGCCTATTCAAAGGGAAGCCCGCACCAGCCGGTGCTTCAAAACCAATAACGTTGGATGTCGAAGAATGGCGGAACATTTCGTTGTATATCTTCAACAACCTAACAGAAGTGCGGCCGTCCATCGACTGAGTTCTCGGAATATTTTCCCGTAACTTCTAATTCATTTGAACTGCTCTTATTCCCGGATATTTCAAACAGCCATTACGTTGCCAAATTCTCGGATGGAGCGGTGATCGAAAATGATTCCGTCGAAGAGTATGAGCTTCTGTCAAAGACAGGAGGCGGCTATCCCGGTTTCATCTCTTGGTTCAAACAAACGGTAATTATCAATAATGGACCATTTCATTTCTGGGTCTAACTTGCAGCTAATGCAACAATCGTTTCGTATTAAACTTGTAGGCTAATTCAGAGTCTATGGACGCCGAATTGAGACAAGTCGCTAATGGTTTTGACTATAAGGTCCGTTTATTTGAGAAATACAACATCAACGGGTATCTCTTTCGTACCTTTGGCAAAGAGCTATCTATGCCCGACCGGAAATCTACAAATTGTGGTGTCTCTGCTATCGGCGAAGGTGTTATCGAGTATTATGGAAGAGTTGAAGCAATTTATGAACTTCAATTCTATGGTGAAAACCCACCGAACATCGTAGTTTTCTAATGTTATTGGTTCCAGCCGAAGAAGACTAGAAGGACTCATGAACATATAGGACTAGTCGAAATCAATCCAAACACCCATTTAGATGTTCCCGATGTCTATATTACGGCTCAACAGGCGACCCAAGTTTTCTATCTACCGTGGGCATGCCAAACGGATAAGAATCTGGAAGGTTGGTATGTTGTTTATGAAGTGCCGCCACATGTCAGACCACCTCTCCCAAATGAACAGGATTATGAACCTCACATTAACCCAGACACATATGATGGAGAATTCTTCCAAGAAACACGTCTTTCCAAGAAACGTTTCAAGAACCGCCGTGCTTCACCCAAGAACATGGAAGTAGACAGCAACAATGAATCCGACTCCAGCCCTGAGCCGGAACCAGAAGACCTGGAACTCTTAGAGGTTACTGATGCGGATGACCTGTCAATGCTTCAACGATTAAAGGAAAGCCTTTCACAACTTCACGCCGTTAAACCCGACGAGCACGTCATTCATGAAGACATGCGTGATAGTGATGATGATGATGCATTTATTGATGATGATTGTTAGTTTGTAAGATTCACAACTTAAATTATATATTTTTTAATATTTATTATTCATGTACATATTATTATTCATGTCAGTTATTCAATTTTTTTATGTTGTACTAATTTCTTTTAATCTTTATCATGGCAGGTCACCAGGTGTGGAAAGATGAGGGCCCTGGTCCAAATCGCTCAACGGGTTCTTCCCAGGCGCCCCGCACGAGGGGTGGTACTTCCCTTCCACCCCTATCTCTCCGTAGAGCCTTGGCAGACAGTCTGTCGACACCACCCGTGGGTTCTTCTTCGTCGGCGGCATTGCCCACTAGGAGAGGTGCTGGTCGGGTAGGGAAGAAGGGGAAGGGTACAGTGAGAGGTGGTGGCCGCGGAAGATCCAGGAGGATTGTTGAGCCGTCCTCGCCACCACCACCAGCTCATTCACCCGAGCATAGGACTACTATGGTCGACCCATTTGCGGAGGAGGCTACGGGGACTCCGTTCCAGGAGCCTGGTGTTGACGGACATTCGTCCCATGAGACTCCGGTCCAGGAGCATCCTCGAGTAGAGGTGCATTCGGCCCACGAGACTACGGTTCCGGAGGCTTCACCCGACGTGGAGAGGCCCGGATGGGAGACCTGGCCTGATCGTTCCGAGTTGCCGGATTGGACCGAGGGTCCGAGTGGCTCAGGGGGCGAGGATGGCGGGGATGAGCTTACGGATAGTGAGGGCGATGTGCACGTGGATGGGGCCACCGTGTACAAGCGTGGTAGTACATGTCTCCCGGTCGCGCCGGCTACCCGCGAGCAGAGGCCGGTGATTAAACCTGAAGGAGATAGGTAAGTACATTTACTCTTTTTTTAGCTTTTGCCTTCAAGTTTGTTCAAATATCTAATGCGTTGACCTTATCATACTGCAGGGGATGGGTACACCCTCTTGGAGTCCGCAGGCCGAACTCCGTCCTTGGTGTGCTTTGCCGGACAAATTTCCCGGGGTTTGTCACGTTGCCTGGTGAGGGTCAGGTTCCTACACTAGGATTTTCCTGGGAGCACTACCAGGCTGCGCAGGCCCCGCCGGAGGAGATTATAGATGGTGTCTTGTGCCACACGAGGGCCGAGATGGTGATCAAGTGCTTTTGGGTAAATTATCCTTTTACATAATCTAAAATTAACAATATAGCTAATTATTGTACTAATCGGTGTTTTCAAGTTTGATTGCAGACCTTCTATAGGTGTGAGGATGGATATGAGGAGGAGGCGGCCAGCGTTCTCGAGGCCGAATGTAGGCGGTTACTACAGAACTTGCGCCACGAGGCTCGGCCGCAGGCTATTCGAGATTACTACGCCACACGTGATATTAAGAAGCAGAAGAAGGATTGCCGTAGAAAGTTTCTGAAGAAGGAGCAATACATGAAGGTAATTACCTATTCTTAAGTCCTTCTACATAGTTTTCTTGATTTCATTTATAGGCGTAGCACTGAAAATTCTTTCTAATAACTTACAGGTGCCCCCGAGATGGTGTGCGGATAAGATGGATTGTTGGGAGGCGTTGGTTGATGAGTGGTGCACAGGCAGCTGGCGAGCCGTCCACGAGAATGCGAAGGATCGGCGTAGCCAAAGGTTGGTGTGCCACACCATCAAGGCAACGCCAACTTACTTCAGTTCACACGAAACTGGGTATGTGATTTGCTTCATGATTCATGCAATTCATTCTTGATGCTAATATTTTGTTCCTCTCTTTTAGGCGCATCACAATAAGACAGAGATGCCACACTTGTACGACCTTTATGGCATGGCCCATACTGCCTCGTACAAGAAGGCGAAGGCATTCTCTGAGTCTGACCTGGATGATCCCAATAACTTCACCAACATATCATCCCACCAGAAGCTCGTGGCATACAAGGACGCGGGGAAGGCTACGAAAGGGGATGACTTTAACCCTAGCCAGGAACCTTTGGATCCAGAGCTGGTGATGATATCTCGTGGCGGGAGGCCCCATGGCTCGATAGCCATTGGAGATGGGATAATACGTTGTCCACTCACTCTCCCGGAGATCAAGGCGCGCCAGTCAAGCAGCTGTCCTCAGATAATGCGTCGTCCACGGCCAGTCGATCTTGCCATCGAGGTTAGTTGTACGGACTAAGAACACTTTCATCCATTTCATTATGTGTGTCACCATAGATCATTACTGTGGTAACGAGGAATGGTGTTTCAGGTTGCTCTTCAGAAAGAGAGATTGGCAAACCAGGCTGCTCTTGAGAAAGAGAGATTGGCAAGCCAGGCTGCTCTTGAGGCTGCTCTTGAGAAAGAGAGATTGGCAAGTCAGGCTGCTCTTGATGAGAGGGACCAGACCACGGCACGATTTATTGAGGAGGAGAGGTCCCGAAATGAGGCGGGTCAACAGGCCCTGTACGAGCTTTTTGTGGTAAGTTTTTTTCACATTAGCCAAATCATGTGTGTAATGTCTGTTTCATTACTAACTAATACGACCCACTCTTCACGGTCTATGCGAGAAGAGCGGTCAAGTCCCTCCGCCGATGCCCGTCTTCTCTTTGATTGGCACCGTGAGTTTCATTATAAACTAGTATTAATAATTGAGTGTCATCATGCTAACTGAGACATTGCAAAATATCTATTCTGCAGAATAACTCCCGAGCGGCATCGCACGACCCTTCTCCACGTGTGTCTCCTCCTTGATGACCACTATGGTAAGTTTCTCTTCTCCTCTTTCATATTCTCCTTGCCTTAATTTCCCCAAAAATGACATAGTTGGCCCATTTAGCTCCAAAAAGACATAATTAGCCCATTTAGCTCCAAAATGCCATAATATGCTCAAAATGGCATAAGAACCTTGGTTAGCTCATTAATGTTATATACTTAGCTTGTTTTCCTCTAAAATGAGATAATTAGCCCATTTAGCTCCAAAAAGACATAGTTAGCTAATTTAGCTCCAAGAAGAGGAGAAGAGGAGAAGAAATAGGAAAAATGAAAAGAAAGAAGAAGAAGAATAACAGAAGAAGGAGAAGGAGGAGGAGGAGGAGGAGGAGAAGGAGGAGAAGGCGAAGGACCTTCTAGTCCTTCTCCTCCTCCTCCTCCTTCTCCTCCTTCTTCTTTATTTCTTCTTCTTCTTCTCCTCCTCCTCTTTCTTCTCCTATTTCATATTCTACTTGCCTTAATTTCCCCAACAATGACATAATTAGCCCATTTAGCTCCAAAATGCCATAAAAACCTCAAAATTGCATAAGAACCTTGGTTAGCTCATTAATATTATATACTTAGCTTGTTTTCCTCTAAAATGGGATAATTAGCCCATTTAGCTCCAAAAAGACATAATTAGGTAATTTAGCTCCAACAAGAGGAGAAGATGAGAAGAAATAGGAAAAATGAAAAGAAAGAAGAAGAAGAAGAAGAAGAAGAAGAAGAAGAAGAGAAGAAGGAGAAGGAGGAGGAGGAGGAGGAGAAGGCCAAGGACCTTCTAGTCCTTCTCCTCCTCCTCCTTCTCCTCCTTCTCCTCCTTCTTGATTTCTTCTTCTTCTACTCCTCCTCCTATTTCTTCTCCTCTTTCATATTATCATTGCTTTAATTTCCCAACAATGACATAATTAGCCCATTTAGCTCCAATCTGCCATAATAAGCTCAAAATGGCATAAGAACCTTGGTTAGCTCATGAATATTATATTCTTAGCTTGTTTTCCTCTAAAATGGTATAATTAGCCCATATAACTCCAAAAAGACATAATTAGGTAATTTAGCTCCAACAAGAGGAGAAGAGGAGAAGAAATAGGAAAAATGAAAAGAAAGAAGAACAAGAACAAGAAGAGAAGAAGGAGAAGGAGGAGAGTCCTTCTCCTCCTCCTCCTTCTCCTCCTTCTCCTCCTTCTTCATGATTTCTTCTTCTCCTCCTCCTCCTCCTTTTTCTTCTCCTATTTCATATTCTCCTTGCTTTAATTTCCCCAACAATGACATAATTAGCCCATTTAGCTCCGAAATGCCATAATAACCTCAAAATGGCATAAGAACCTTGGTTAGCTCATGAATATTATATACTTAGCTTGTTTTCCTCTAAAATGGGATAATTAGCCCATTTAGCTCCAAAAAGACATAATTAGGTAATTTAGCTACAACAAGAGGAGAAGAGGAGAAGAAATAGGAAAAATGAAAAAAAAAGAAGAAGAAGAAGAAGAAGAAGAAGAGAAGAAGGAAAAGGAGGAGGAGGAGGAGGAGAAGGCCAAGGACCTTCTAGTCCTTCTCCTCCTCCTCCTCCTTCTTCTTGATTTCTTCTTATTATCCTCCTCCTCCTCCTATTTCTTCTCCTCTTTCATATTATCCTTGCTTTAATTTCCCCAACAATGACATAATTAGCCCATTTAGCTCCAAAATGCCATAATAAGCTCAGAATGGCATAAGAACCTTGGTTAGCTCATGAATATTATATTCTTAGCTTGTTTTCCTCTAAAATGGTATAATTAGCACATATAGCTCCAAAAAGACATAATTAGGTAATTTATCTCCAACAAGAGTAGAAGAGGAGAATAAATAGGAAAAATGAAAAGAAAGAAGAAGAAGAAGAAGAAGAGAAGAAGGAGAAGGGGGAGGAGGAGAAGGCCAAGGACCTTCTAGTCCTTCTCCTCCTTCTTCTTGATTTCTTCTTCTTCTCCTCCTCCTCCTATTTCTTCTCCTCTTTCATATTATCCTTGCTTTAATTTCCCCAACAATGACATAATTAGCTCATTTAGCTCCAAAATGCCATAATAAGCTCAAACTGGCATAAGAACCTTGGTTAGCTCATGAATATTATATTCTTAGCTTGTTTTCCTCTAAAATGGTATAATTAGCCCATATAGCTCCAAAAAGACATAATTAGGTAATTTAGATCTAACAAGAGGAGAAGAGGAGAAAAAATAGGAAAAATGAAAAGAAAGAAGAAGAAGAAGAAGAAGAAGAAGAAGAAGAGAAGAAGGAGAAGGAGGAGGAGGAGGAGAAGGCCAAGGACCTTGTAGTCCTGCTCGTCCTCCTCCTTCTCCTCCTTCTTCTTGATTTCTATTTCTTCTCCTCCTCCTCCTATTTTTTCTCCTCTTTCATATTATCCTTGCTTTAATTTCCCCAACAATGACATAATTAACCCATTTAGCTCCAAAATGCCATAATAAGCTCAAAATGGCATAAGAACCTTGGTTAGCTCATGAATATTATATTCTTAGCTTGTTTTCCTCTAAAATGGTATAATTAGCCCATATAGCTCCAAAAATACATAATTAGGTAATTTAGCTCCAACAAGAGGAGAAGAGGAGAACAAATAGGAAAAATTAAAAGAAAGAAGAAGAAGGAGGAGGAGGAGGAGGAGAAGGCCAAGGACCTTGTAGTCCTTCTCCTCCTCCTTCTCCTCCTTCTCCTCCTTTTTCTTGATTTCCTCTTCTACTCCTCCTCCTCCTCTTTCTTCTCCTCTTTCATATTATCCTTGCTTTAATTTCCCCAACAATGACATAATTAACCCATTTAGCTCCAAAATGCCATAATAAGCTCAAAATGGCATAAGAACCTTGGTTAGCTCATGAATATTATATTCTTAGCTTGTTTTCTTCTAAAATGGTATAATTAGCCCATATAGCTCCAAAAAGACATAATTAGGTAATTTTGCTTCAACAAGAGGAGAAGAGGAGAAGAAATAGGAAAAATGAAAAGAAAGAAGAAGAAGAAGAAGAAGAAGAAGAAGAAGAAGAAGAAGAAGAGAAGAAGGAGAAGGAGGAGGAGGAGGAGGAGAAGGCCAAGGACCTTCTAGTCCTTCTCCTCCTCCTCCTTCTCCTCCTTCTCCTCCTTCTTCTTGATTTCTTCTTCTTCTCCTCCTCCTCCTCTTTCTTCTCCTCTTTCATATTATCCTTGCTTGAATTTCCCCAACAATGACATAATTAACCCATTTAGCTCCAAAATGCCATAATAAGCTCAAAATGGCATAAGAACCTTGGTTAGCTCATGAATATTATATTCTTAGCTTGTTTTCCGCTAAAATGACATAATTAGCTCAAAAACATCATATTTTGTTCTTCTTCTGACTTTCTTATTCACATTTTTGCAGATTGGATATACTACATGCATGGATGCTGGCATTCATGGAGTTGAACAATGTCGATGGATGAACTTTATATGTATATCATCTAGTTTTCATTTGAGTTGATGAACAATGTCGAACTATATGTATATGTATATATGGATAAACAGTGCAATACTTTGTATGTTGGTTCTTTCGATATATGGGGATGTACATTGATTTATATGTATATCATATATGTGTGGTGAATTATATATATATATATATATATATATATGTGTGTGTGTGTGTGTGTGTGTGTGTGTGTGTGTGTGTGTTGGCAAGTATATGTGTGGTGAACTATATATCATATATGTGTGGTGAATTATATAAATGTGTTGTCAAATATATATATATATATATATATATATATATATATATATGCTGTGAAATAATATAAAACAAAAAAAGCAGGTACTATATGGGCTCTTTGCCGTCTACCAGCTGATGGCACAGGTCTTTGCCATCAGCTGGCAGACGGCAAAGGTGCCACATGGCACCCAGCTGTGCATCCTGGGGTGTCTATATAGGCTCTTTGCCGTCTGCTTCTAGGGCGGGCAGACGGCAAAGAAGAGGGCACAGAGGAGGGGGGGGGAGGAGGAGGCAGACGGCAAAGAGTGGAGGGGGGAGGAGGAGGAGGCAGACGGCAAAGAATAGGGGGGGAGGCAGACGGCAAAGAAGAGGGGGGAGGCAGACGACAAAGAAGAGGGGAGGCAGACGGCAAAGCCTCCGTTAACCCCTAACGGAGGCAACACCTGTCGGCTGCCGTCTCGAGCACTTTGCCGACTGCTCCTATGAAAAGCTGACGGCAAAGCTCTTTGACGTCCGCTTTCGGGAGACAGGCAGCAAAGAAGGTACGATGCCGTCGTAGGCTGACGCAAAAAATTTGCCGGCCGTGAGATTCTTTGTCGTTTGTGGTATTCTGTTTACCGTCCGGGATTTACTCTTTGCCGTCTGTGATGGCAGACGGCAAAGAAGCTGATTCATGTAGTGTAAGGTAACAATTGATCCAACAACATAGTGATACCAAGCCTCTTTATTAAGGGCATATTTTCTAATCCTTCTAATCTTCAAGTGCATTGCATCCATCTTGATCTTGTGATCATCGACGACATCGGCAACATTCAACTCCAATTTCATCTTCTCTTCTTCAATTCTTTTCAATTTTTCTTTCAAGTACTCATTTTCTTTTTCAACTAAATTTAACTTCTCGACAAGAGGGTCGGTTGCCATTTCCACTTCACATACCTCCTAGATAAAAATATCTAGGTCAACTTGATGGGCATAATTGTCATATAAATGAGAAATGCAACAAATAGTTACAAAAGAGAATATACCACATCCGAATCATAAATCAGACGAGGGCCGATGGGGACGGAATCAAGACCATGGCACTATGTATAACAAACAATCATACAGGTAAGAAAACTATCTAAATCATACAAATAAGATTTTTGTGGAATAAAAATGATAAGAACAAGAGGACCGCCAAGGTGTATCCGGCGACAAGACGGTGCAAGCGATCGACGGTGGGGGGAGGGGAAGGCACTAAGTAAACCACACCTACACATATGCAAACTAAGAAGTTAATTTGAGCTTAAATTGCATATAAATCAAATAAACTCCCACATAATTACTCCCAAACTAAAACCTACAAATCGCTATATTTATAGAGCATTGCACGAGCTAATCTAGCAATGAGAGATGAAAGGACAAAGTTGCTAACCTTTATGAACACTTGGATGGATGGGGTGCCTCAAATCTTCAAAAATCTAGTAACAAATTGAGGATGAACTCGAGCAGGGGAAGAGAACAAAGGAGAGAAAGGAGAAAACAGAGAGCTTCGGCTCGGGCTGGACGAAGCACTATTTATAGTGATACTTTTAGTCCTGGTTGGTGATACAAACTGGAACTAAAGATCTATCTCTGCTCCCGGTTTGTATTACCAAGCGGGACTAATTGCCCTCGCAGGGCCCAGTCTCACAAAACCCTGCCACCTGCACTCCTTTAGTCCCAGTTGGTAACACAAACCGGGACTAGAGGTTCCTAATAAACAAGGACTAAAGCCTAGCCTCACGAACCAGGACTAGTGACAGCATTAGTCTCGGTTTAAAAGCGAACCGAGACTAATGATTCGAACCAAAACCATGTTTTCTACCAGTGCTAGATTGTACGTGCATGGCTACATGCAGTTAAAGCATGGCAGCTATTTTCATCAACGGTACCACAAATTGCACACGTTCTGCGCACCGCTAGGTACCTATACTGCATGCACGTAGCAGTAAGGAGAGCCCGTGAAACCGCTCGCCAGGCCGTATGCTTCATCCGCAACGGCATCAAAGATTGCCATATCAGGTTGCAAATGGATCGGTTCCCGTCGGGGTTAGCACTGTACGCCTCTCTGGAGAACTAGTCATCATGCACTGTCAACGTCAAGTTGTATGCAGTTTTCATAGAGAACCGTCCATTCTCCTCCGGATGCTAGGCAAAGAAATCTAGACGTTGTCTTGGTGAGGTACTGATTTTGAGGATTTAGCATAGGTTCATAGGCCAAAAGTACTCATCCAAACGTTGCACCATCCATGCGCCATTCTCATCAACAAAATCAGACACCCGATTGAAGCGACAATTCCTTTTAGGTGTGGTTAGTCTGAAATTATGACCACGGGGAATCCAAGGGTCCCTTTAAGTCCGTATTAAAGAACCATCTCCAACAGGCCAAATGATCCTTTTTTAGCCAACTCTAGGCCATGCTCAATTCCTTTCCACACAGCTGAAGAATTTCCAGGTAAAACTGTATCCAACATGTTTCCATTGGGGTTGTATTTCACAGGTAACAAGCGAGCGCACAAACTGTCTAGAGTATCAAGTAGTCGTGAGGCCTGCTTTTCAAGTAACGCCTGATTAAATGCACGCATGTCAAGGAAACCCATACCACCTTTGAACTTTGGGAGTCTCAGAGGGTGCTTGAATACGTTTTAGTCCCATGACTAAAAGTAATGAGACTAAAACTTGCTAGCCTCAACCATGCTTGGATCCAAATACTAAAGAGACTAAAATCAAGTTAATGAGCATTTATTATCCTCCAAACCCTCCAATCCAGAACTTGCATGAGGAGTTAAATGAGGAGAGAGAGGACTGATGCACATTTTAGTAGGGGTACCCCTGACTAAAAGATTTTAGCCTCAAGACTAGTTTTAGCCTCTCTTTAGTCAAGGATGCTTGAAACTTTAGCCTCTTAGTCAGACTAGTTTTAGTCTCTTGGATCCAAGCACCTTCTCATTTTATCACAGCTCAACCAAACCATCTTTCTTTTTTCCTTTCTCAACACCCCACCAATATTGCCGCATTAACCGTGCGAGATCATCCGGAACAAACACCGGTAACCGGAACACACTTATACCATACGTGGATATGGCTTGTGCAACCCACTTAATTAACAATTCCTTACTTGAACTGATCGTATACTATTCATTCCAGTCAACAAGTCTCTTCCATAGTCAGTCCTGCAGTGTTTCAAATTTTCTTTTATGCATTCTTCCTTCAGGAACCGGCAAACCAAGGTATTTAGGATAAAAGACCACTTGCCGCACCTTCAATATAGACTTAATACTGGTGGCTTTCGGTAGTAAAAACAATTATTGGAGAAAAGGCAAGAGATGCCATTCGACTTGGAGAGGAAGACGGTGACTGATGGACCCATCATGCCTCCTATTGTTGGAGAAGAGGGGAGAACGGGCACGTATACTTTATCTTTTGTACCCCTTGCACGCTCACATCTTGCATAGTCACATGCTCGTCTCGTCTTCGGATCCAGACAAGGGAGGGCGTCCTTTTGCTTTTGGAGAATGAAAGCAAGAGGCCGGAGTGACTGTGAGTTCTAGGGCGAGAGAGTGGCATGGAATGTTCAGCTCCAAGGTGATATCAAACGGATGGTGACAACACAACTCACGAGGCAGGCAGGCGGCTGGTCGACCGAGCTGTGCTTGTACGTGCACTGGATAATGTGGAATTGGGTGCAAGGCCAGGATTCTTAATTGATTTTCCGTGGAAGGATGGGTGAGTGTGGTCGATGGTCCGAAAGGATCCTTGTTTCTTTTCTTTCTGGGGTCTCATCTTGCTCTCTCGGGTGTTTCTGTTTTCGTCCATACAGAATGCAAACACTTCTGGTGCCTAACTGTGTTCAGAGTTTGCCGTATTCTTTGGATTAGTGCAAGCGCCTTGCCGGTACCAGTCAGGATCTTGAGCTTGGATACGTACAATCTTCAACCTTGTAATTACTGGAACTTCAGTCGTCCTAATCTTCATAAAGAGGATGACTCGTTTGTTCATGTGATATGCTACTTGTTTGTTGCTTTCAGTTGAGAACTTCCTCATGCATGTTCTTGAGAAAACTGACATACTGCATGGTAACATTTATTAATTAAATTTTAGTCCTTACTATTGAATCGGAATTCGGGCACGCAACTGCAGGAGCACCAAGAGCATCTCCAGCCCCCCTCCCGGGGCGTGAAATAGCGCCGCCTGGGTGTCACGCCCAAGATTCGACCCTATCCTCAATTTGGCACGGGGGCCTCGTCAGGGATAGAAGTGCATCTCGTCGTGTCGCAAGAATGGATATCGTTACAAGTACATGTACTGAAAAGAAGAGATATAAAAAGAGTTGGCTTACACTCGCCACAAGCTACATCAGAGTCACATCAGTACATTACATAATCATCAAGAGTAAGAGCAGGGTCCGACTACGGACGAAAACAAACGACAAAAGAAGAACGACGTCCATCCTTGCTATCCCAGGCTGCCGGCCTGGAACCCATCCTAGATCGATGAAGAAGAAGAAGAAGAAGAAGCAACTCCAAATGAACAATCAACGCGCTCGCGTCAAGTAATCTTTTCCTGTACCTGCAACTGGTGTTGTAGTAATCTGTGAGCCACAGGGGACTCAGCAATCTCATTTCCAAAGGTATCAAGACTAGCAAAGCTTAATGGATGAGGTATGGTTAAGTGGTGAAGTTGCAGCAGCGGCTAAGCATATATTTGGTGGCTAAACTTACGAGTACAAGAAATGAGAGGGGGAAGATCTACGCATAACGGACGTGTCTACTGATGATCAAATGAATGATCCCGAACACCTACCTACGTCAGACATAACCCCACCGTGTCCTCGATCGGAGAAAGAACTCACGAAAGAGACAGTCACGGTTACGCACACAGTTGGCAATTTTTAATTAAGTTAACTTCAAGTTATCTAGAACCAGTGTTAAACAAAGCTTCCACGTTGCCACATAACCGCGGGCACGGCTTTCCAAAAGATTTAACCCTGCAGGGGTGCTCCAACTAGTCCATCACAAATTACCACAAGCCGCATAGAAATCCTCGATCACGAAGCTCGCGATCTCGTCGGATTCACTAGTGGAAAACCTCAACTCTGAGATTACCCAAAGCATCACCGGAATCCTGATGCACAAGATATTCCGTCAAAGGTAAAACTAATCCAGCAAGGCCGCCCGACGTGTCGACGATCCCGATAGGAGTCGCGTACCTCGTTCTCAGGACACGGCGGATGAGCTAGACGTCGGGATCGCTAAACCTCCGGGTGACCAGAGGGGCGCCGGACATCGCTCAGGTGGGGCCAACACTCATGAGGAGCACTGGCCCGGGGGTTGATTAAATTTCCTCGGGTTAATTACTCCCTATGCAGTTCATTAGTTATTAGGCGAATGTAGTACCAAAGTTGGGCCCTGCCAGACCAGCTTTATTCTAAAACGAATTATCAAGGGGGTCCCCATAACAACCCCGATCGTGTTAGGAGCGTTCATTTATGGAACATAACACCGGTAGCCGGAAACTAAGGGGGCAAAGTTGGAACAAAACACCAGGCTAGAAAGGCCGAGCCTTCCACCTTTTACCAAGTATATAGGTGCATTAAATTAAATAGCAAAATATAGGGTGATATGACAAGGAACCCATGTTATCACATGGAAGCATCTGCACCTACAACTAGCAACGCTAACAAGAGGGTTAAGCAAGCAGTAACTTAGCCAAACAGTGGTTTGCTAGGTCGAACAGGTTGAGGGTAATCATGGCATTGTTGAGAGGCTGATATTTAACATGTGGTAGGCAACGAGACATAAACGATAGAAGCGATAACTAGCATGGCAATGATAGTAATGGTATCTAGGGAAAAGATCATCTTGCCTGAGATCCCGCTAGGAAGAAGAACAACTCGGAGTAGTCGGCAAACCAACGTAGTCAAACGGGTCCTCACATTCCGACACGCTTCCGGAACTCTATCGAGACGGAGCAAACCGGAAACAAACATCAACACAAGTATTCACCACAACAAGAGCAAGACATGATGCATACCCTAATGTGATGTATGACCAGTTCAATGATGCAAGGGATGGCATGGCAAAACACCTCACGCAAACACTACACATTAAATGAAGCTCGATATGCAACGGGTTGCATATCGACGAAACTCCACATTTAATTATTTAATTCACTCTCGATTATTTACACGGCAAAATTTAATGTTGTTTAACATGGCAAGGGTGAAGCGACGAACCTACATGACATCCTAGTCGGTTATCAAACGGAGCATGGAACGTAGCTACGGGACGAGAGACATGCAACACAAGATCATATGCCATGAATGCGTCATGCATGAGAGTTCAACACATCACGTCAAGGGGGGAAATAAGCATGGTGTCGCCATGGCGAGCGAGAGGAAACCATGGCGGCAAATCGGAAATGATGCCACGGCAACGTTCCGGTCCCGATAACTCGAGGATAAACCGGTGCCAACGTATACGAACACGTGCGGGAACGGTAAATAAAGATGGGGTGATCCCGTATCTCGGGTTCCCATGTGTCGAGGGCTCGACGAAAAGGAAGCCGACGTGCACGGCAAATAAACGGTGCATACATACAGTGCATACATATATTCAACTTGTTCAACACATACATTCGTACATCACTAGCACACGGTACACGACATGTCCCATCGGTATACCTTCGACGCGTGCGAATCGGAGGGGTACAAGATCTTCATGGTCATCGTGGAAGTAGTCGTACACGCACCGGTAGTTGAAGTAGTGGTACACGAACTCGTCGACGGTAGTCGTTCGCTCGGCGTCATGGTTCTCAGGTCTTCGGCGTCGATAGTCGATCACGTCTCCGTCGATGTTCGGGGAAGTCGAACTCGTTTCCGGGGTCGTCGAGGACGTGTGGTACACACGGTCTTGACGGTTCCACAGCGCGGGGTTGGTGCACGCGGCGACGGCAAGCGACGCAACAGCAACATCAAACGTGCATCGACGGCACAACGAAAAGCGGCAACATCTAGCACCAGCAGGCTTCGACTAGCATCGGCAGCAAGCTAGCTAGCAAGCATCAACTGCAGCTAGTAACTATCAACTACCTTGCTTACTACAGTAGAAGTCGGCAACAAGCAAGCTAGCATCATCTAGCCTCGGCTAGCAGCAAAGCAGACAACAACTAGCAATACGGCAAGCAGCGGCGGCGAGCCACAACAGTAGCTACAGCATAGCAAGCAGGCAGGCAACAACAGCGCATCGGCGACAGCAATAGCAGCAGCTCGTAGCAGGCAAACGCATCAGCAACATGCATCAGCCAGCAACAGCAAAACGCATCAGCGGCTAACGGCAGCAGCAACCAGCATGGCGCAGCAGCAGCAGCTAGCAGAACGGGCAACAGCGAGGGCAACAGCGACGCCGCAAGGCAGCAACTCGGCACGAGGAGGCCGCGGGAATAGCAACGGCAAGCGGCTCAGCTACAGCTAACAGCGACAGTAGCACAATGCCACAACTCGGCACCACGCAGCAACAGCAACGGCAGCGGCGTGCTACCTCGGCGTCGGCAAGGGAACGGGCGGAAGAGGCGGCGCGCGGGGAACCTTGGACCGGCCACCGGGATGGCGGCAGGGAGGCGAAGTGGTGAGCTGGCGCGGCAGGGGCGAACGGCCAAGGCGCGGCCGCGCGGGGACGGGGAGAGGCCAGGAACGGCGACGACTCGGGAGGAGGGGCTGCTGGCGCGGGGAGCCGCGGCACGGCGAGGGAGGAGCGGCGCTCGGGGCTGGCGTGGGCAGAGGGGCTCGACGCTAGCAGGCTAACAGGGCATCAGGCGGGCAAGGGGGTCGCGGGGAAGACGACGGCGGCCAGCTGAGGCCGGCGTGGGGCCGACGAGGGACTCCGGCGGCCAGGCGACAGCGGCACGGACGGCGGCCATGGCGCTCTGGCGACGGGAGAGGAGATCGGGCTGGGGGAGAGGTTGCGCGAGGGAGAAGGCTGCGAGCAGGAGAGGGGGAATGGCACAGGAGGGAGCCACGAGGGGATGGGGACGGCGCTAGGTCAGGGGAGAGGGGCTCGCTGGGCCTCGGCCTGGCCGGCTGGGCTCCCTCTCTCTCTAATGTGTTTTTTTTTTACTTTTAAAAACAGCAAGTTTAACTAAAGAAAAAGGCTTTTAACAAAGGAAAGGAAAAAAATGAAGAAAAATGAAGAAAAAATGCATTTTCTCCTTTAAAAATAAACCCCAACTCTAAAAATAGGTTGGGCCTTTTTAAAGAAATAAAAAAAATGAAACTTTTTTTAAAGAACAAAATAACCCTTTTTTAAATAATAAACAAACCCTTTTAAAAGAATTAAAATAAAACTCTTTATTTAAAGGGTAATTAAAAACCTTTTAAAAGAGAAAATAAAATGGGAGGGTTTTTAAAATAACACAAACAGAGAAATAAAATAAAACCTAAGGGTTGCCCCTACATTTAATAAAAGGACTTTTATTGAAAAGAAGAAGACGCACCCTTTTAAATAGGGGTTTTAAACGAAGACTTTGGCGAAACCACAAAAACAAAATGAGAGAGGAGAGAAGGGGAGAAGGTTTAGGTCGGCGGTGCAACGGGGTTTAGCGGTGGCTCTCACGCTCCCTCTCTCATCACTCCAACAAAACAACGCCACTCACGAAGCACTAACGCCTAACAACACGGAGCAACAAGCAACACCGACAAAACACCGATGACATGATGCCATGCATGATGCGATGATGCAAACTAAATGATGATGCAACGAATAACTCTAATCCCACGACGGAAACGGAAATAAAGGGGAATCTTCTGGAACGTCGGCATCGGGCTGTCACACTGGGGGTGCGCCGGCAGGCTCCCCCCCCCCCCCCCCTCGTTCGCCCCCAACCATCGATTTCTGCCCATTTTCGACGCAAATTGGTCCACTTTTAACAAAAATTGACCCACTTTTTGCCCATATTCGACATGCTTTGGCACAAATTAAACAACAATAGTGTTTTTTATCACATAGTTCATCGTAAAAATCAATACAAATAAAAAATAGTTCAACAAATTAATACAAATTAAAATAGTTCAACAAATAAAAACTCATAATTCATCACATATCGAGCTAGGTGTTGCCCTTGAGCCTCCATAGGTGCTCCACCAAATCGTCATGTAGTTCTTGATGCACTTGTGGATCTCGGTTCTCTTGACGCATGTTAAGGAAGGCAGTCCAAGTTGTCGGTAGGTGGTGATCAACTTGGGCAAGAGGGTCCTGCCTCTAATATGGTTCAGTGTCAAACACTGCCTTCTCCTACTCGCTCTCAATTATCATGGTGTGCAAGACGACACAGCAAGTCGTGACTTCCCACATTTGATCTTTCAACCAGGTGTGAGCGGGGTACCAGACAGCAGCAAAACGAGATTGAAGCATACCAAATGCCCGCTCGACATCCTTCCTTCAAGCTTCTTGGTGCTTGGCAAAGTAGGAGTTCTTGCCTCCTGGTGCAGGATTTGAAATAGTCTTCATAAATGTGAACCATCTCGGATAGATGCCATCTGCTAGGTAGTATCCCTTGTTATAGTGGTGCACATTGACCTTGTAGTTAACCGGAGGAGCATGACTTCAACAAGCTTGGCAAAGACATTCGAGCACTGCATTACGTTGATGTCATTATGAGTTCCTGGCATACCAAAGGAGTGCCAAATCCAGAGGTCATGTGTGGCCACTGCCTCAAGTACCACACTCCAACCTCCTTTGGCGCCTTTGTACATCCCCTGCCAAGAAAATGGACATTTTTTCCATTTCCAATGCATGCAGTCGATACTTTCAAGCAACCCAGGAAATCCTCTTGCTGCATTCTGTGCTAGGATCCGAGCAGTGTCTTCAGCATTGGGTGATCGCAAGTATTGAGGTCCAAACACTGCCACCACTGCCCTGCGAACTTGTACAAACACTC
Source organism: Hordeum vulgare subsp. vulgare (assembly GCF_904849725.1). NCBI lineage: Eukaryota > Viridiplantae > Streptophyta > Magnoliopsida > Poales > Poaceae > Hordeum > Hordeum vulgare. Next base: position 114,826,732 of record NC_058524.1, on the reverse strand, counting down.
AATGGTGGTGGACTCGGCCATGTGTCCATAGTCTTCCATAATATCACCGGGAGCTCCGTATGCAAGCATCTTCATAGTTGTCATGCACTTCTACAATGAGGTGAATCCAAGGGTGCCAGTTAATCCTTTTTGCACTTGAAGTAGTTGTCGAACTCCCCGATGGAATTCACAATCCAGAGGAAGAGCTTCCGGCTCATCCGATAACGGCACCGAAATACTTTGTCGCCGTGCAGAGGAGCGTCGGCGGAGTAGTCGGTGTAGAGCAAGCATTAGCCTTCCAGTTGATGCATCTCCTTTGCCTTCAGTCGGCCCGGCGTCGAGATGGCCTTTGTAGCGGCCTTAGATAGGTGGGCGGCGCCGGGATCAGCACGACGGCGAAAGGTGTAGTGCGCGAGGCGCGAAATTTGAAGGAGGAAGAACCATATTCCCACCTGACACGGGGGTCCGACGCGTCGTTTTTCCTTCCGCCGGTACCCCCGCGCACCCTCCCCCCCAGCGTGTTGGGTTCGGCCTGGGACCGCCGGGGCCAATTTCGGCCCTAGCCGGCGAAAACGGGCTCCTGGGGGCACAACTGCACCGTTTTTTCCCGCCGGTGAAAAAATGGCCTAGTGGCCTGTTGGGAGGGCGGCTCGGGAGTTTAGACCATCAAATATAAGCTAGCTATTTTAGATGCCCTTGGGACGGTGTACGTTGTTGGATGTATTATTAACCATGCTCTTATGTATTTATTGGTGTCCTAAGGCTCGTCATAGTGGGAGTAACTTAGATAGTATCATGTACTTGGAACTAGCAAACATGTTGATGTGACAGACAATTAAAAAAGAAAGAGAATGTTAGAGCAAGTACAATAAGGTCCAGTTAGCAGGCTGTAAAGATTAAAATACTATATTTCTGCTGAGTTGGATGAGAGAGAAGAGGAAAGAGAAGGGAAGCGGGCTCTTTGTGAAGAGTCAGCTCTAGCATGTGCTCCTAGATGCTTTGTGAGAATTGAACGTGGGCCATATATGATAAAAGTAGTACTCTTTTATAGTTAACTATTGTACAAGCTGACTATAAAGTGGGCTATAAGACTGCTTATAGCCAGCAGTTGGCTATACTATTAACCATGCTCTTAGAGTAACATAGTAGATACCGTAACATGTTAAATACAATGATATTATGTGTTTTGCATGTCAATAAATAATGTCATCTATGATACTACTTTATGATACTATACATTACAGATGTAGTATCATACAATAGTATCATATGTATGATACTACTATATAATAGTCCTGACTATACGTGGCCAAACGGGCCGGTCCGGCACGGCCCGGCCCGCCGTAAACGTGCCAGGCACGACACGGCCTGCCTGGGCCCGATTAATATACGGGTCGTGTCGTGCCGGCCCGCGTGCCTGGCAGCCAGGCCCAAGCACGGCACGGCTAGGTAAACGGGCCGGCCCGAGGCACGATTAGCACGTTGGGCCTGATTTTTTTAAGCATATGGGCTTATTTTTTAGACTATTGGACCATATTCTTGCATATATATATATAATCTGAAAATATATATAAAAAAATAAACGGGCCGTGCTATGCCGGTCCGCGTGTCCAGCCTCCAGACCCAGGCACGGTCTGAGGCGTGCTTCGTGCCGGGCCCGAGCCCGATTAACCCGTGCCGGGCCGGGTCCGTGTCGTGCCAGGCACGCGCGCTGTCGGACCGGCCCATTTAATCGGCCCGTTTGGCCAGGTATAGGCCTCACTATAGCCAGCCTAACTCTGTAACCTAGACAAAATGATCAAAATTTAGTCCTCATTTGGCGTCTGCTAGTCGTACGTACTGGTCACATTTTCTTTGTTTGTCTGCATAGCGACATTCTGGTCAATTCAAAGCTGCCAGCCTTGTCTCGACTGATTGGCACGTCGCTACTCGCTAGGCACATGCACTCATATGGTGTGGGGGCAGTACTCTGCATCCACGCACCAGTCCAATCGTTTTGATCGGTGACATTCAGAATGCGGTATTCGTCTGATATATTTCTTAAAAATCGTCTTTTTTTCTTGAATAGGTCAACACAAAGCAGCAAAGAAAAATACTCGATCCGACTCTATCCCGAGGCCAGCGCGTCCGGCAAGAGCAGCAGACCTTTGCTTCCCTCCTCGCTCCGCCGTCCCCGCCACCAGTCGCTGGCCTTGCCACCGTCGTTTCCTTCCTTTGCCACTGGCTCCGCGTATACAGCAGCACGCCCCATTGTGGTTGTAGCTCCCCGTGACGACGGCCGCAGCTCCGGTGGTGGCGGTTGCAACTCCGGTGAAGATGACCATAGCTCCGGCGGGGATGGACCCATGGTAGCAGCTCCGGTGGTGTCATGTGGCCGTTTGGTGCTTGTGTTGATTCTAACAAAAACACTTGACAGTTGAAACATTGGCCCTGTTTGGATACTCTAACCGGGTTAGAGGTTAGAGTTAGATTCTAACCCTCAACTAACCCTGAACTAACTCTAACCCAAAAGGTGTTTGAATGAGAGGGTTAGATTGGCAATAAATGCTCTTTCTCAATCATTTGGCTACTTTTGTCCATGTTCAGTGTCGGATTTGGTGTGACCGGTCGTTGTGTGGTTGTGGCGGAACGGCGTGGGGTGGGGTGCTGCAGACGGCGACTGGGGCGGGGCGGGGCGGTGCTGCAGCCGGCGGGGCGCGGCGCGGCGGTGCTGCAGCCGGCGGGACGGGGCGCGGCGCGGCGGCCGGCGGGCGGGGCGGGGCGCTGCAGCCGCGGGGCGGGGCGGGGTGCTGCAGCCGGCGGGGCGGGGCGCAGCGGCCGGCGGGCGGGGCGAGGTGCTGCAGCCGGCGGGGCGGGGCGCGACGGCCGGCGGGCGGGGCAGGGCGCGACGGCCAGCGGGCGGGGCGGGGCGGTGCTGCAGGCGGCTGGGGCGGGGCAGGGCGCGGCGCGGCGGCCGGCTGGCGGGGCGCGGCGGGGCGGGGCTGGGACGGGGCAGACGGGGCGGTGAGGAGGGAGGGAGCGACGGGGGCGGGGTTAGTGGGAGGGATCTTGTGCGGTTGGATGTGAATTTTTTTTCTTTCTTTTTTGATCCCCACCTAAGTCTAACCCAAAAAAGCACCTCTTGGGTGGGTTAGATGCATCTAACCAACTCTAACCCTACCTGTTTGGATTTTTGAGGGTTAGATAGCTCAACTCTAACCCAATCTAACTCTAACCCTAGGATCCAAACAGGGCCATTTTTCATATACCGTTAAAGTTTTTTCTGTCAACGGTTACAACAGACGCGAGCATGGTTCCCCAGCTTGGCCATGGTGACCGTCAAAGCTCTCTGTTGTCCGAGATGCAACTCAACCGTGATGGATGTAGCAAAACGTCATGCCGGTTGTAGCAAAATGAAACACCGCATGTAGCAAAAATCGCGACGTCATGTGCGATGTAGCAAAATGTGGCACCGATGATAGCAAAATACGGTGCCAGTTGTAGCAAATTTTGATGTCGGATGAAACATGTAGTAAATTACTGAGCTGCAACTTCCTCGGCCATGCCCGTTGCAGCTCCGATCGCCATGGGGGAAATCGAGGGGGTTTGAAGGTGCTCGTCGAAGAAGAAGACGGGGCTCGCTGAAGGAGATCACCGGGGTAGGATTTCCAATGGCAAAAGGGAGATTGGGTAAAGGAAGGAGAAGGATGCGGGATGTGGAAGAAGATAACATGATGGGCCCTTCGATTTGATCGCTGCCGTGAGCAAGTAGACAGACCGGTGAAGCGTTTGGCCAGCGCGTCGGTCCCAAACGTTCCCTATGGTGTGGCACGTCTGTCGAGGGAAAGATGCCAAAATGGACAATTTAACCTAAAAGTACACAATGGTAACAGATGTGGATAAAGGGGGCAGGAGGAGCGGAAAGCTAAGAGAAAACAAGTCTGTAGGACAAAACATCGAGTCCTGAAACACTCGGAAGTCGTAATAAACTATGGCCTGTATTTGTTTCCAACCGGGTGTCCCGTCCGGACGCCAAAGAAATCAAGGTGAGTACCAATCGATGAGCACGAGCTGAAGACTTTTATAAGCCAATCTAGCACCAACAATAAAAAGGGATACGACTACTCTCTCAAATATTTGAAGCTGTAAATAGCGGATTATAGCTACAGGTTTGATTAAGGTGCTGCTAATTAAAATTAACTTAGCCCCACCTTAGCTGATTTGAAAACAACCACAATTCTACTCCCTCCTGTCTAAAATAAGTGTCAACAGTTTTAAACTATTCCCTAAAATAAGCGTCACAGTTTTGAGCTACTACTCCCTCCATCTCAAAATAAATATGTAAGACATTTATTTTGAAACTTGGGACATAAATGTTTAAGACATTTATTTTGAAACTTGGGACAGAGGGAGTAGTATTTAAAATTTGGACTTCAAAAATGTGCAGCAGATAGAAGTGCATGCCCTCGAAATATGTGACAATGCTCCTACTATGAATAGCAGCAAGCAACAAACATTGTGTGATATTTCGCCTCCATGCTTTGTGATGAAATATCATTCCTGGAGGTCTGAAAAAATAACAAAACCAATATTCCAAAAAGTTTTCAAAATAGTCTTTATGGAGCATCAAATTTGTTTTTTTCGCCAAGAGTATTAACCACATAAATAGAAAACTCAACAATGTTTGTATTGCCAAGAAGACTAAGATTTCTTTTTTGAAATTTGTTCTATCTCTTGGACTTTACTGTTCTCAAGAGTGCATTTGAACTCTCATTCAAAAAAAAAATGCATTTGAACTCAAGTGTAAAAACTCCATTTCCAATATAAGTACTCCCTCCGTTCCTAAATATAAGTCTTTTAAGATATTTCACTAGGAGTCTACATACGGAGCAAAATGAGTGAATCTACACTCGAAAGTATGTCTATATACATCCGTATGTAGTCCACTAATAAAACCTCTTTAAAGACTTATATTTAGAAACGGAGGGAGTAGCTTACTCGAGATATCACAAAATGAATGAATCTACATTAGGAACGGAGGGAGTAGAAAGTAAATTCTGCATGTAAACCAAGTGGCAATTCAAGAGATCATGAGATGCTATTTAAAAAGCAGGAAAAAAATAGACCAGCTGCACACACAGATATGATATTAATATGTACTTAAAAAGGATTTCCAGCATACAAGAAATTGAAAGTCAGCAGCTTCTCACTAATGGCAAGTAGTAGTGATATTCAGCAGCAAGATATAAGAACGACACCAAACTGTACTGCTTCTGTCACTGACTCTGTCTTTCGACGGTAACACCAATCTAACATCTATTGTTGTTCCTCAAACTCGTGGCCATGATCCAAAAGATAGTTGGCAGCCAGTTCTTCATCCCTGTTGCATGCAAAGAAGACCTCCAACACAAGCTCACGATTGAACCCCATTGACTCAAGCTGTCAAATATACAAATGTAATTTTATGTTAAACCCTTATAACTAGTAATGCAACAAAGAAACTGATAATGTCCATTGATAATGGATATTCGAACTATAAAGAGTGACACTAGATACAGAATACAAATATACAAATTTAGAAATAGGGAAGGTTTTACAAAGAAAACAAATCATCAAAATGTATTGTACCCGCTGGATGGCCTCCCGTTCTTCTGGAGTAACTTGAACTGCCTGTGGCATTTGAGCTGCCAGTGCGCCTAGTATATTTCTGGTTGCACATAATGGAGAAAACATCAATGTAAATGCTGTGTGTATGCCTGCCATAATAACTGCACATAGTTGTGTAATGTTTCTTAATTCTTACCCGCCAGCACCACTCTCAGGTGTTTCATTTACCAGGCGGAGAAACTCAGCCTGATTTTCCTGAATCAACCGCAGGATCTGTGGATTTTGTTTCCCCAGCTCTTGAAGCATTGGCTGTGAATACACAAGATGATACATCAGCTGATTTTCAAGTACATAAAAAGAACAAGTTATAAAGTACACTTATTTTGGGACGGAGGGAGTACTACATAAAAAGGCTAATTCATACCTGTAGGATTTGGGGATTAGCCTGGACCAATGCAAGCAGTGCTTGGAACTGAGAGGAAAAAGTAAATCACTGTTAGAACAATGCAACACTTCCAAGGACCAACCAGTATATGGTTGCACTGCTAGTACCTGTGGAAGCTGTCGCAATGCATCAAGGGCACCGGCACCGGCACCCACACCAGCACCAGCATTGGCCCCACCACTTGGAACACCCTGTTATGATAGTTTACATCAAAACTAGCCAAAGGAGTGATCATCATCGCAAAAAAGATTGTTTTCAGAATAAAAATGCACAACAGAGAGGTAGCTGTAAGTTGCATAATGTATTGTCAAAGGAGACCCCACACCAGAGACACCACATAACAGACAGATGTAAAGCATATCTATGCTAAAGAGATTTTCCTCCACATAGGAACTAAGTTTTAGCTTTAGAGACTGACATGCAATTTCTCTTTTTCTTTAGGGCAGGGTGTGGTCTCACTGACACCTCTATATATTTTAAGTTTTTTAAATCAGTAGGAGCCTCTCTTGCTGTGAAGTCCTAAGAAAACAGTGCCAATGTTTTAATGATTCCTAATCATGCTTCTGATGATGCCATATGGCACTGAGCATGTAAAATAAATGAAGTTGCGTCTGTGGATGAATGTAAAGGTGCAAACTAGTTTAACTGGGTCAGCGACTACTGACTTTGTAAAGCTTGGCCTATCCAATTCCACACAAAAATCTACAAAAACTATGAAGGTTGAAAGGGTATATCTGGAGTACATACCTGTGGGAAAAGGTTTAGAGGATTCGCATTAGGCCCAGCAGAGACACCACCAGATGGCTGCACTGCCGGTAGAGGTGCAGCCTGAGCCTGAGATGGAGCCTGCAGGTTTTGTGCCTGTTGAGCAGGAGCAGGTGCTCGAGCCACAGGTGGGGCCTCTACGGATTCAGGTATTCCCTAACAGTCAAACCAAAATGAAACAGTAAGAATAACATGTATTTAGAATGGAACACAAATTCAGTTCCCTCTGGATTTTGTGCAAAAACAACTGAGCACATGAAAGGCAGGACATGGAAATAAGGACTTCAAAAGAAGAATAAAACAAAATTCAACAAGCATTGAACTTACAGAGTACAGGTAGTCAATAGCCCTCTCAGGGTTGTTATACGCAGCACGTAAAGCACGGACAACCATATCACGTTCCCAGGTGCCACCACCCATGTCAAGAATTTGTTGGACTGTCTGTTCTAGAATGCCGCCAGAGACAAGGTTTGATGCAGCCTGACTGTATACATCAGCATCGCCTCTATACAGCACAAGCAGAATACAGATATGTTAATTTATAATCAAAACGGTTTATCACAATGAAAGAGAATGTGGAAGATTCTTTCTGGCTCAAGTTTCATGAGAACCAAATCAGTAACCCGGCTTGCATAACATAAATAAGCAGCAGATGCACTACCATGTGCTGATAACAAATACACACGGACACATGGAATGAAAAACCAGTTTTTAAAGTCTAAACATTCAGAAAATAACACATGAAAAATTCTAACCTATCAAAATAGGTCAATGTATTAACCTATGCATTTTTTTCTTTAAACTTTTGTACAGTATGCTCAGTGTGTCATAAGTATGATTTTTCTAGCACTTGAGCAGTACAGCTTGACGAGAAGTAGGTTAAATAATTCAATATTAATACCAAAATAATTAGAAGTTTATCAATGTTAATACCAAAATAATTTGGGAAATAGGTTACATGACTTGTCAGACGCTAGGTATGTAAATGCCAAAATAATTTAACCATGTTTATATTTATATCATTATAAAAGCAACCAGAAATCCATTTCTTCCCGGGCATTCAAGAATAATTTACAGCTGCACTACAAAAAGAAAAAGGGGGGACAGTTCAGAACATGTGCATGCTGTCTAACAGAAACACAAATAAAAACGTGCCGGGTCACCAACGTGTAAAAATTGGCAAGAGTTTACATAAAGAACCCACACATGACAAGAGATCATATGCATAAGGCTAGTAAGGAATTTGTAGCTAGAAATAATAAGGACAAAGCTCTAGAATATGTTAATCAATAATAATGTAGCTTCTAATAGAATGAAATAAAGGCTCTGAAATGGGCTCACGATGCAGTTACTGCAGCAGCTGGAGTATCAGAAACAGCTGAAGGCTGTGCACTGGGAGGCGCCCTACAAATGAAAAGAAATAAATAAGATAAACAGAAGGTTCCAACACATAAGTTGAAAGCATTGATAACTCACGGTTCAGATGCAGCAACAGGTGCTTGTGAAGGTGGTGATCTTGCAGCTGAGGCAACAGGGACAGGTGGAGTAGCAGCAGCAACTGGGGTAGCAGGTTGAGACTAGCGTAATGCAAGAAATTAAATATTTCTAGTAAGATAATTAGATGTTGATAAAACAAGGGTCACCCAAACAGAAGACAGGGTAATATTATGCGATGTAATTATATGATGAAAATACAATTTTGTTCTTATATGAGCTAAAGTGAACTGCGTTCACAGAAGGCAAGATAGTTATGATCACAGATGTCCCACCTTCTTGCTATCTAGTAACACAAACATCTTTCAGGTTCACTAATCTAACCTTCTTCAATTTGAAGGGCCCACAAATAACCCTAACACAAAAGAGGGATATGACATGGCAGAGCATTGGTGGCATGGCTAGCATACCGTTTGCATGTATGCTGGTTGAAGCTAAAAGGTGGAATAAAGAAGCATAAAATACAACAACAAAAAAAGGAAAACAGTGTGGAATCAACACAAAATTAGAAAGGAGAAAGATAGTGACACTGCCAGGCAGAGAATACATTTGGTACCAAATAGTGCTAGGTTGTGTTTGGTTGGTGTCCCAAACTAACCTTGACAAAAAAATTGCTGTAAATCATATTTTGATCTTCGTTTGGTTTGTTGCCAAAAAATTGCTTGTCAATGAGTGTCCACCCATCCCTCTTACATATTCATGCCAAGTAAATGATCAAGTGAGAGTGGAGGATTACTTGACAAAAAAATAGCAAGCCAATTCTTGCCATAATTTGTTAGAGCTAGATGGGGGCATGAATCAAACATACCCTTAAACTAGGGAAAAATAAATTACAAAGGGTTGGTGGCTAAATATATATTTAGCTTTTTTGCACAGCAGGAGATAAGAACCAACTACAATAATAGGTAGATCTGATAAAAACGTATCAACCCAAAATACCTGACTAACAGGTGCCTTTGAAGCAGAAGAAGCGCCACTAGATGACGCCTTAGGCTACAAGATAAATGCATACAGGATAAGTTACTAATATCCAGATCAAAAGATAACAAAAGAACATTATAAGTGCAGAATGGAGACATCACTGAGAGCATACAAATGTTGAATCAGCATGAATGATATCACCAAGACCAATATTTATTGATTCATCCAATTAGAAGGCTAAAAAACTAGAAACACATCATAATACAATGGCTGAATTAAACATGCAAGGGAAATTCAGAATGTGTAACAGAGTGCATAATTGCATGCCTATGATTATAGCACCACCTTTTAATGATTTGAGAAGTGCCAAACAAAAGAACATTAGAAGTGCTTTTGTGCTTGACAAAAGAACATTGGAAGTGCAGAATGGAGACATTACTAAGAACATACAAAATGTACTCATCAATGACCTATGCATCCATGGCATTCAGGCATTGTGACTAAAATAGGCTACAATGTCAAGCTTAGTAACATACAAAAACGGTCCAATTTCCATTCAAACCACTCAAGGGTCTGGCAAAAATTCTTTGAGAGTTGGAGAACTGAGCATTCAAATTCAAACTAACGGGACAGGGAGCATCAAATACCTTAGACAGCATTATAACAAGGAAACTGTTCTCTGCAACCTTGTTAGCATCCAGAGTGGTATCATCCTTGAGAATTTTTCCTTGATATATGATCATCAGCTGATCCGCAGGGTACACATTCTGCCCCTGAGCACTCTCGATGATTCTCTTGACCTCACCCACCTGTGAAACGGAGCAAACCCTCGACAGGTTAGTACTAGTGAAGCAAAACATCAAGCATTGCAGGCCCAAACAATTTGGCTACAGCAGATAACAGAATTCCCAAAAAAATCCCGCACATATCGACTACTGCTGCTAACGAGCAGTATTCAACCGTTCAATTCAGAGCACCCAGTCGATGTAAAATTACAGGCATCGGCGCCCCAACAACCCCAATACCCAAGTCGGGCCCGATCCGCACCACGACATCCACCTGCCCCCATACACCAGCAGAGCCGAGCAGCGACTAAACCCTAGATTCAGATTTTCAGAAACGCGACATCGCCGCACGAGCGCCTAATCACGGTGCGAGGCCGCGCCCTAATCGCGCCGAGACGCACCGAATCAAGCCAATTGCCAGGGAATTGCGCCGAATCGCGCGCGATTGGAGAGGGGAAAGAGAGGGGAGAGGGATCGTACCGAGGACTCGGGGGTCGCCTCGATCTCGAAGCTTGTGCCCTTGAGGGTCTTCACGTTGAGCTTCATCTCGGCTTCCCTTCCAACCCACTCACTCGACTCTCGCGGTTATCCCTATCTGCGACTCTCGCTTCGCCTCGAGGGTTTTCGCCTTGACTTCGGACTCGCGAGGGAGGGGAGGACGACGGAGGCGCACGGGGGAAGTGAGTTTATAGGGGGAGGAAAAAAATCTGGAGCCGTAACCAAAAAGATATCCGATCAGATGGATGATGGAGGATGCGGTGTCCGGCTGCTGTCCCTGACGCGTGGGGCCTGGGCCAGGTTGCCAGTGGGAGGGCCACGGGTGTCTAATCGGTAGACCGACAGCGGGGTGCGAGGCGGTGGGCAGTTCGGCTGCTCCGCCGCGGCGTGTGGGCGGATCTGCGTGCGGAAGGGGTGGCGGATTACACGCGCCTGGGGTGCGGAAGAGCGGTTTGGTGTGGATTGAGCGGTGACGTGAGGGGGGTGCACTCGTGTGTTGGTAGGCGTACCGGATCCAGGAAGATACTTCCTTCGCGGGGAGGGAGATGGGCGGATGTGGAGTGCGAAAAGGTGGTTGTTGTGTTGGGTTGGAGAACAAGAAAAAGAAAGAAAATGAAAAAGCTATCTCGCGGACATCGGGTATTTGAGGATTCCAGCGAACGCGGGTTGCCGTGGGATGTGGCGCACGAATCTTGAAGCAGGTGTTGTTGCCACGTCGGATTTAAATGAGTGTTCGCTGAAACTGGCATTTGTGCGAACGGGGGACAACCTCTATCTCGGCTGACCTATTTCCCCTCTCCCACACGCCCCACTCCTCTCTCTCTCTCTCTCTCTCTTGCCTCCTCCTCGTCGGCGGGTGGTTCTCGAGGCCAGCCATAAATCGACAAAGGAACATAAGTTGTTAGAGCATATATCTTCATATGTAGTTTTGGTAATTGATGACAATTCCTATGGACTAATGGTTGCCTTAAGTTACATTTATAGGATTTGTCCATAGGCATTTTTTAAAGTTCATCTGTTGGGTTCAAGGAGTTTATATGATGACCAAGATGGTATTCAAGTTTATATAGGAATTATAGGATGCCCGGCTGGAGCGGATCGGACGGGTGCGCGTGCGTAGATCGGGACAACAGCGCGTACATCGGACGGACCTCCGGGTGGCGGATGTTTACTAAACATCCGCAGGTAGATGCGTAGCACCCCCTTTGACAACGTACAAGAGACAAACTCTATTTAGCCGATCTATCTTTTATTTTCTAGGTGCGACTATCTCTTTCCTTTAATTAGTTTAACCTGCCCACATGCACGTAAAATTCGTTGATGTCCTTTTTTTAGTGGGCTGCTACGCATCCGCCACCTGGAGGTCCGTCCGATGTACGTGCAGTCGTCCCAATCTACGCGCGTGCAGCCGTCCGATCCGCTTCAGTCGGGCACCATATAATTCCTGAAACGACGGTCGAGTTGCAGAAACTTTCATTCCTGAAACGACGGCCGAGTTGCAGAAACTTTCGCTTTGTTGCGAGAAATAAATTTTGTACCCGTTAATTCCTGAAACAACGGTCGAGTTTCAGAAACAATTTGCTTGTTGCAAAAATTTTGTTGCAACCGAGTGTTTGTTGTAGATTTTTTTCTGCAACAGTAGACAATTTTTTTGCAACAAAAAGTCATATTGCAGATTTTTTTTCTCTCCAGTTTTTTCTCTTTTGCAACACATGTGTTGTTGCGGAAATAAGTTTTGCAACACATGTAATGTTTCAGAAAAAAGAAAATAGCGACACTGCAATCCAGATACTCACCCGCACCGCCCGCCATCGACTTCAGAGTTCGGCCTCCGCTCTGTTTGGCCCAGCGCACGGGACACGTGTCGTGCACACAAGGAGGCGGATGGAAAATGTCCGTTCTGCCCGATGATTAGCATCATTTTCCTTTTTTTTTATGAAGGCATGATGATTATAGTTCCTATTCAAGCCTACTCAGCCAACATATAATTCATGGGAAAAAACAAAGCAAGAACCCATCTATTCCATATCCCGCTCCCCTTAGTGTAGTCCTTCCTAATGACGATGCCCGAGTCTGAGTGGCCCTTCCCCTTCAAGAAAAAAAACTGTGAGTCTTACTTAATCAAAATACCTCATGAATAATCTCTAGCCATTAATTAGAATTACATAGTCCAACGAGCAGGACATCTCTCTTCTCCGCGTCTTCCACAATATATCTCACATGCACGACATCTCTCAGTCATATTCTTTTCTCTTTCTATCAACGTTGCCGGCCTGCAGCAATCACGACTCTCTTCATCCCCTCCCTGTTGCCTTCTGCTTAACCTCCTGTTGTCTCTCTCCTCCTCGGATTTCCCTGGAATTGCAAAATACACAAACACCATTCTCCATCTCTCAGTAATGGCCTCAGTCCAAGTTCATTGCCTAAGCAGCGTCCCCGTCCTCTTTTCTTACACCGGCCCGTATTTGCATACAATGAACTTGAGTATCTATTTTAATATTGTTGGAAAGTGCATAAGTCATTTTGGAGCACTAGATGGTTTGTTCAATCCACTTCTCTACGTTTTCAAGAAAAAAAATACAATTTTGCGACTTGGATCTGTTCTTTTATTTTTATGATCTCATGCCATGATCCAGTTTGATATGTTCATCTTAGAAGCACATGTTATGTTTTCTCCTGATGGAATTGTTTTCTATAGTAATTTTTTCAGATAAGGAGTGTATATATGCAGTCAGAAGATCAACATGGTGACACCTTAACAGTATTCATTCGAAGCAACATCTCATGCATTGATCCAATTTGATATGTTCATCTTAGACGCACATGTTATGTTTTCTCCTGATGGAATTGTTTTCTATAGTGATGTTTGCAGATAACGAGTGTATATATGCAGTCAGAAGCTCAAGAGGTGACACCTTAACAGTATTCATTCGAAGCAACAAGGAAGTTAACCTCTTGGTTGTCCTTCCTCATATTTTTTCTACTTGATTATTTAAATGTATTTCCTTTGCTAAATGGATGTGCTAAAAATTAAGAACATAGATGAGTTTATTTTTGTATAGTTATGTAGTGTATTGTAAGAATGTAAGGTACTGGGACTTGCTTAGTAAGAGAAGCCACATAATTAAGTTCTAACTCGGCAGTACTAAGAAATTCAAAGAAATTATATGTATAGATTGGTTCCATGAGATTAAACTGTATGTTTGTTGTAGTTGATACCTATGTTATAACTGCATGTATAGACTTTAGTATAAAAGCATCTTGAACAACTTTTTATATGTTTGCCTTTATGCATACAATATATCGTAAATGACATAATATAAATGTTTCTGAGTGTACTTGGCTGTTTGCACGTTTTGTTGCTATAATTTGGATATCTGGCCATAGCATATAGAATTTTGTATCATGCTAACTTGGTGACTTGGGTTGCTTTTCCTACCCAAAGTTCTATTGGTTGTACAATACTATCATGACGGTGCAAGGAGTGTAATGGAAGTTGTCCCCTATTGATGCGATTCTTATTTTTCATAAGTTATATTGCTTTTATTGACTAATTAATTTGCTGTATTGGTTAAATATAGTTGGTAAAAGGTAGCAAAATAGTTGACAGGGTAAAAGAGCTTCTGTGCATGTAATCCATCGGTACTACAATTTTCAGCATTCAATGGAAGCTTACGTATAGCATTGTCAAGCATAGGTGAGCTTATACAATTTTCCATTGAATGCACAATTTTGCTACCTTATACGTATAGGTGAGCTATAAGTGAGCTTATACAATTTTCTAGGTAACAAAATAGTATACAATTATAGTAGTGAGCTTATACAATTTTCAGCATAGGTAAGCTTAAACAACTAGGCTCCCCTATGCTCACCTAAAACAACTATCCTAGAATTTTTATATGTTCGGTTAAAAGAGCTTCTGTGCATGTAAACCTAAAACAACTAGGCTCACCTATGTGCACCAACAACTTATGCTAAGTAAGATAAACAACTAAGTGACAGTGAGATATATGAGAAGAAACAATATGGCTATCACAAAGTAAAGTGCACAAGTAAAGGGCTCGAGTAAGAGACATCCGAGGCACGCTGAGACGATGATGTATCCCGAAGTTCACACCCTTGCGGATGCTAATCTCCGTTTGGAGCGGTGTGGAGGCACAATGATCACCAAGATGCCACTAAGGCCACCGTAATATCCTCACGCCCTCGCACAATGCAAGATGTCGTGATTCCACTCAGAGACCCTTGAGGACGGTCACCGAACCCGTACAACACAAGGTTGGGGCAATCTCCACAACTTGATTGGAGGCTCCCAATAATACCACGAAGCTTCACCACAATGGTCTGTGGCTCCGAGATGTCCTCAAATGCTCGGGGCCATCTCCACAACCTAATTGGAGACCCCGACGCTTGGATAGCCCTTGTCGTCCTGAATCCAACAAGCTTGGGTTTGCTCGATTCGGAGCTCGTTTGCGAAAGTTATGGCTGTTTCAGTGGCGAGCGGTAGTACCGCTGGACCTAGCGGTAGTACCGCTAGAGTTGGCAGTAGTACCGTTGGCCTTAGCGGTAGTACCGCTGGCTGGCGGTAGTACCGCCCCTGGTCAGCGGTAGTACCGCTCCAGGAGCTTAGTACCGCCTGCCTTGCGGTTGTTCGTGGACGGACCTTTTTGCGAAGACTTTCTTGGCGGTGGTAGTGCCGTTGCACTACCAGGGGCCCAACGGTAGTACCGCTGGAGTGCCAGCGGTAGTACCGCTAGCTGGCGGTAGTACCGCTGGAGTGCCAGCGGTGGTAGTACTGCTGCAGCCAGCGGTAGTACCGCTGGAGCTCGGGTAGAAAGTGGGGGTAACGGTCTGATTCCTTCCCCCACTATATAAAGGGGGTCTTCTTCCCCCTTGGTCTTACCCATCCGTTGAGCTCTTGTTCTACCTCCATTGTTGACATTATTAGAGCTTGATTACTCTCAATCCCTCCAATGATTCTTGCTTGTTCTTGAGGGAAAAGAGAGAGGAGATCTAGATCCACATCTCCACCAATCACTTTCTCCTCTATGTGAGGGGAACCCCTTGGATCTTGATCTTGGAGTTCTTTGTGAGCTCCTTGTTCTTCCTCTCATATTTCTCCATAGCTTTTGTTGTTGTGGAGGGATTTGAGTGTGAGGGACTTGACCACTTCGTGTGTTCTTGCCATTGCATTAGTTGCGTCGGTTTGACTTCTCCACGGTGATATGTGGAAGTGAAGGTTGAGAAGCTTACTACCTTTGGTACTTAGTACACTAGATATTGTTCTTTTTGGATGCTTTGGCGTCCTAGAAGCATTAGTTGTTTCGGGAATTATAGGATGCCCGGCTGGAGCGGATCGGACGGGTGCGCGTGCGTAGATCGGGACAACAGCGCGTACATCGGACGGACCTCCGGGTGGCGGATGTTTACTAAACATCCGCAGGTAGATGCGTAGCACCCCCTTTGACAACGTACAAGAGACAAACTCTATTTAGCCGATCTATCTTTTATTTTCTAGGTGCGACTATCTCTTTCCTTTAATTAGTTTAACCTGCCCACATGCACGTAAAATTCGTTGATGTCCTTTTTTTAGTGGGCTGCTACGCATCCGCCACCTGGAGGTCCGTCCGATGTACGTGCAGTCGTCCCAATCTACGCGCGTGCAGCCGTCCGATCCGCTTCAGTCGGGCACCATATAATTCCTGAAACGACGGTCGAGTTGCAGAAACTTTCATTCCTGAAACGACGGCCGAGTTGCAGAAACTTTCGCTTTGTTGCGAGAAATAAATTTTGTACCCGTTAATTCCTGAAACAACGGTCGAGTTTCAGAAACAATTTGCTTGTTGCAAAAATTTTGTTGCAACCGAGTGTTTGTTGTAGATTTTTTTCTGCAACAGTAGACAATTTTTTTGCAACAAAAAGTCATATTGCAGATTTTTTTTCTCTCCAGTTTTTTCTCTTTTGCAACACATGTGTTGTTGCGGAAATAAGTTTTGCAACACATGTAATGTTTCAGAAAAAAGAAAATAGCGACACTGCAATCCAGATACTCACCCGCACCGCCCGCCATCGACTTCAGAGTTCGGCCTCCGCTCTGTTTGGCCCAGCGCACGGGACACGTGTCGTGCACACAAGGAGGCGGATGGAAAATGTCCGTTCTGCCCGATGATTAGCATCATTTTCCTTTTTTTTTATGAAGGCATGATGATTATAGTTCCTATTCAAGCCTACTCAGCCAACATATAATTCATGGGAAAAAACAAAGCAAGAACCCATCTATTCCATATCCCGCTCCCCTTAGTGTAGTCCTTCCTAATGACGATGCCCGAGTCTGAGTGGCCCTTCCCCTTCAAGAAAAAAAACTGTGAGTCTTACTTAATCAAAATACCTCATGAATAATCTCTAGCCATTAATTAGAATTACATAGTCCAACGAGCAGGACATCTCTCTTCTCCGCGTCTTCCACAATATATCTCACATGCACGACATCTCTCAGTCATATTCTTTTCTCTTTCTATCAACGTTGCCGGCCTGCAGCAATCACGACTCTCTTCATCCCCTCCCTGTTGCCTTCTGCTTAACCTCCTGTTGTCTCTCTCCTCCTCGGATTTCCCTGGAATTGCAAAATACACAAACACCATTCTCCATCTCTCAGTAATGGCCTCAGTCCAAGTTCATTGCCTAAGCAGCGTCCCCGTCCTCTTTTCTTACACCGGCCCGTATTTGCATACAATGAACTTGAGTATCTATTTTAATATTGTTGGAAAGTGCATAAGTCATTTTGGAGCACTAGATGGTTTGTTCAATCCACTTCTCTACGTTTTCAAGAAAAAAAATACAATTTTGCGACTTGGATCTGTTCTTTTATTTTTATGATCTCATGCCATGATCCAGTTTGATATGTTCATCTTAGAAGCACATGTTATGTTTTCTCCTGATGGAATTGTTTTCTATAGTAATTTTTTCAGATAAGGAGTGTATATATGCAGTCAGAAGATCAACATGGTGACACCTTAACAGTATTCATTCGAAGCAACATCTCATGCATTGATCCAATTTGATATGTTCATCTTAGACGCACATGTTATGTTTTCTCCTGATGGAATTGTTTTCTATAGTGATGTTTGCAGATAACGAGTGTATATATGCAGTCAGAAGCTCAAGAGGTGACACCTTAACAGTATTCATTCGAAGCAACAAGGAAGTTAACCTCTTGGTTGTCCTTCCTCATATTTTTTCTACTTGATTATTTAAATGTATTTCCTTTGCTAAATGGATGTGCTAAAAATTAAGAACATAGATGAGTTTATTTTTGTATAGTTATGTAGTGTATTGTAAGAATGTAAGGTACTGGGACTTGCTTAGTAAGAGAAGCCACATAATTAAGTTCTAACTCGGCAGTACTAAGAAATTCAAAGAAATTATATGTATAGATTGGTTCCATGAGATTAAACTGTATGTTTGTTGTAGTTGATACCTATGTTATAACTGCATGTATAGACTTTAGTATAAAAGCATCTTGAACAACTTTTTATATGTTTGCCTTTATGCATACAATATATCGTAAATGACATAATATAAATGTTTCTGAGTGTACTTGGCTGTTTGCACGTTTTGTTGCTATAATTTGGATATCTGGCCATAGCATATAGAATTTTGTATCATGCTAACTTGGTGACTTGGGTTGCTTTTCCTACCCAAAGTTCTATTGGTTGTACAATACTATCATGACGGTGCAAGGAGTGTAATGGAAGTTGTCCCCTATTGATGCGATTCTTATTTTTCATAAGTTATATTGCTTTTATTGACTAATTAATTTGCTGTCTTGGTTAAATATAGTTGGTAAAAGGTAGCAAAATAGTTGACAGGGTAAAAGAGCTTCTGTGCATGTAATCCATCGGTACTACAATTTTCAGCATTCAATGGAAGCTTACGTATAGCATTGTCAAGCATAGGTGAGCTTATACAATTTTCCATTGAATGCACAATTTTGCTACCTTATACGTATAGGTGAGCTATAAGTGAGCTTATACAATTTTCTAGGTAACAAAATAGTATACAATTATAGTAGTGAGCTTATACAATTTTCAGCATAGGTAAGCTTAAACAACTAGGCTCCCCTATGCTCACCTAAAACAACTATCCTAGAATTTTTATATGTTCGGTTAAAAGAGCTTCTGTGCATGTAAACCTAAAACAACTAGGCTCACCTATGTGCACCAACAACTTATGCTAAGTAAGATAAACAACTAAGTGACAGTGAGATATATGAGAAGAAACAATATGGCTATCACAAAGTAAAGTGCACAAGTAAAGGGCTCGAGTAAGAGACATCCGAGGCACGCTGAGACGACGATGTATCCCGAAGTTCACACCCTTGCGGATGCTAATCTCCGTTTGGAGCGGTGTGGAGGCACAATGATCCCCAAGATGCCACTAAGGCCACCGTAATATCCTCACGCCCTCGCACAATGCAAGATGTCGTGATTCCACTCAGAGACCCTTGAGGGCGGTCACCGAACCCGTACAACACAAGGTTGGGGCAATCTCCACAACTTGATTGGAGGCTCCCAATGATACCACGAAGCTTCACCATAATGGTCTGTGGTTCCGAGTGTTGGAAATATGCCCTAGAGGCAATAAAAAATTAGTTATTATTATATTTCTTAGTTCATGACAATCGTTTATTATCCATGCTATAATTGTATTGATTGGAAACACAATACTTGTGTGGATACATAGACAAAACACTGTTCCTAGTAAGCCTCTAGTTGACTAGCTCGTTGATCAAAGATGGTCAAGGTTTCCTGGCCATAGGCAAGTGTTGTCACTTGATAATGGGATCACATCATTAGGAGAATCATGTGATGGACTAGACCCAAACTAATAGACGTAGCATGTTGATCGTATCATTTTGTTGCTACTGTTTTCTGCGTGTCAAGTATTTATTCCTATGACCATGAGATCATATAACTCACTGACACCGGAGGAATGCTTTGTGTGTATCAAACGTCGCAACGTAACTGGGTGACTATAAAGATGCTCTACAGGTATCTCCGAAGGTGTTAGTTGAGTTAGTATGGATCAAGACTGGGATTTGTCACTCCGTGTGACGGAGAGGTATCTCAGGGCCCACTCGGTAATACAACATCACACACAAGCCTTGCAAGCAATGTAACTTAGTGTAAGTTGCGGGATCTTGTATTACGGAACGAGTAAAGAGACTTGCCGGTAAACGAGATTGAAATAGGTATTCGGATACTGACGATCGAATCTCGGGCAAATAACATACCGAAGGACAAAGGGAATGACATACGGGATTATACGAATCCTTGGCACTGAGGTTCAAACGATAAGATCTTCGTAGAATATGTAGGATCCAATATGGGCATCCAGGTCCCGCTATTGGATATTGACCGAGGAGTCTCTCGGGTCATGTCTACATAGTTCTCGAACCCGCAGGGTCTGCACACTTAAGGTTCGATGTTGTTTTATGCGTATTTGAGTTATATGGTTGGTTACCGAATGTTGTTCGGAGTCCCGGATGAGATCACGGACGTCACGAGGGTTTCCGGAATGGTCCGGAAATGAAGATTGATATATAGGATGACCTCATTTGATTACCGGAAGGTTTTCGGAGTTACCGGGAATGTACCGGGAATGACGAATGGGTTCCGGGAGTTCACCGGGGGGGGGGGGGCAACCCACCCCGGGGAAGCCCATAGGCTTTGGGGAGACACACCAGCCCTTAGTGGGCTGGTGGGACAGCCCCAAGGGGGCCTATGCGCCAAGAGAAGGAAATCAAAGGAAAAGAAAAAAAAAAGAGGGAGGAAGTGGGAAGGGAAGGGGACTCCTCCCACCAAACCAAGTCCAACTCGGTTTGGGGGGGAGTCCTCCCCCCCTTGGCTCGGCCGACCCCTTGAGGGTCCCTTGGACCCCAAGACAAGGTCCCCCTCCCTCCTCCTATATATATGGGGCTTTTAGGGCAGATTTGAGACGACTTTCTCACGGCTGCCCGACCACATACCTCCATAGTTTTTCCTCTATATCGCGTTTCTGCGGAGCTCGGGCGGAGCCCTGCTGAGACAAGATCATCACCAACCTCCGGAGCGCCGTCACGCTGCCGGAGAACTCTTCTACCTCTCCGTCTCTCTTGCTGGATCAAGAAGGCCGAGATCATCGTCGAGCTGTACGTGTGCTGAACGCGGAGGTGCCGTCCGTTCGGTACTAGATAGTGGGACTGATCGCGGGATTGTTCGCGGGGCGGATCGAGGGACGTGAGGACGTTCCACTACATCAACCGCGTTCTCTAACGCTTCTGCTGTACGGTCTACAAGGGTACGTAGATCACTCATCCCCTCTCGTAGATGGACATCACCATGATAGGTCTTCGTGCGCGTAGGAAATTTTTTGTTTCCCATGCGACGTTCCCCAACAGTGGCATCATGAGCTAGGTTCATGCGTGGATGTCTTCTCGAGTAGAACACAAAAGGTTTTGTGGGCGGTGATGTGCGTTTTGCTGCCCTCCTTAGTCTTTTCTTGATTCCGCGGTATTGTTGGATTGAAGCGGCTTGGACCGACATTACTCGTACGCTTACGAGAGACTGGTTTCATCGTTACAAGTAACCCCCTTTGCTCAAAGATGACTGGCAAGTGACGGTTTCTCCAACTTTAGTTGAATCGGATTTGACCGAGGAGGTCCTTGGATGAGGTTAAATAGCAACTCATATATCTCCGTTGTGGTGTTTGCGTAAGTAAGATGCGATCCTACTAGATACCCTTGGTCACCACGTAAAACATGCAACAACAAAATTAGAGGACGTCTAACTTGTTTTTGCAGGGTATGATTGTGATGTGATATGGCCAACGATGTGATGTGATATATTAGATGTATGAGATGATCATGTTGTAATAGAAATATCGACTTGCACGTCGATGGTACGGCAACCGGCAGGAGCCATAGGGTTGTCTTTATACTAACATATGTGCTTGCAGATGCGTTTACTATTTTGCTCGGATGTAGCTTTAGTAGTAATAGCATAAGTAGCACGACAACCCCGATGGCAACACGTTGATGGATGATCATGGTGTGGCGCCGGTGACAAGAAGATCGTGCCGATGCTTTGGTGATGGAGATCAAGAAGCACGTGATGATGGCCATATCATGTCACTTATGAATTGCATGTGATGTTAATCCTTTTATGCACCTTATTTTGCTTAGAACGACGGTAGCATTATGAGGTGATCTCTCACTAAAATTTCAAGACGAAATTGTGTTCTCCCCGACTGTGCACCGTTGCTACAGTTCGTCGTTTCGAGACACCACGTGATGATCGGGTGTGATAGACTCAACGTTCACATACAACGGGTGCAAAACAGTTGCGCACGCGGAACACTCAGGTTAAGCTTGACGAGCCTAGCATGTGCAGACATGGCCTCGGAACACATGAGACCGAAAGGTCGAGCATGAATCGTATAGTTGATATGATTAGCATAGAGATGCTTACCACTGAAACTATTCTCGACTCACGTGATGATCGGACTTGAGATAGTGGATTTGGATCATGTACCACTCAAATGACTAGAGAGATGTACTTTTTGAGTGGGAGTTCTTAAGTAATATGATTAATTGAACTAATTGTCATGAACATAGTCTAATGGTCTTTGCGAATTACGATGTAGCTTGCGCTATAGCTCTACCGTTTTATATGTTCCTAGAGAAAATTTAGTTGAAAATTGATAGTAGCAAACTTTGCAGACTGAGTCTGTAAAACCGAGGATTGTCCTCATTGCTACGCAGAAGGCTTATGTCCTCAATGCACCACTCGGTGTGCTGCACCTCGAGCGTCGTCTGTGGATGCTATGAACATCCGACATACACGTTTCTGATGACTACACGATAGTTCAGTGCAAAATACTTAATGGCTTAGAAGCAAGGCACCGAAAATGTTGTAAAACGTCACGGAACATAAAGTGATATCCTAAAGAGATGAAATTGTGATTTCATGCTTGTGCCCTTGTTAAGAGGTACGAGACCTCCAACAAGATTCTTTGTCCACAAAGTAAAGGAGAAAAGCTCAATCGTTGAGCGTGTGCTCAGATTGTCTGAGTACGACAATCACTTGAATCAAGTGGGAGTTAATCTTCCAGATGTGATAGTGATGGTTCTCCAAAGTCACTGCCACCAAGCTGTGAGAGCTTCGTGATGAACTATAACATATCAAGGATAGATACAATGATCCTTGAGCGATTCGCGATGTTTGGCACTGCGAAAGTAGAAATCAAGAAAGAGCGTCAATAGTTGATGGTTTGTAAAACCACTAAGTTTCAAGAAAGGCAAGGGCTAAAAGGGATACTTCGTGAAACGGCAAAACAAGTTGCTGCACTAATGAAGAGACCCAAGATTAAACCCAAACCCGAGACTAAGTGCTTCTGTAATGAGGGGAACAGTCACTGAGGCAGAGCAACTTTAGATACTTGGTAGATAAGAAGGCTGGCGAAAGTCGAAAGAAGTGTATTTGATATACATGATGTTGATGTGTACTTTACTAGTACTCCTAGTAGCATGAGGGTATTGGATACCGGTTCGGCTGCTAAGTGATTAGTAACACGAAATGAAAGCTACGGCATAAACGGAGACTAGCTAAAGGCGAGGTGACGATACGTGTTGGAAGTGTTTCCAAGGTTGATATGATCAAACGTCGCACGCTCCCTCTACCATCGGGATTGGTGTTAAACCTAAATAATTGTTATTTGGTGCTTGCGTTAAGCATGAACATGATTGGATCGTGTTTATTGCAATACGATTATTCATTTAAGCAGAATAATGGTTACTCTATTTTCTTGAATATTCACCTTCAATGGTTTATTGAATCTCGATCGTAGTGTTACACATGTTCATGATATTGGTGCCAAAAGATACGAGTTAATGATGATAGTACCACTTACTTGTGGCACTGCCGCTTGAGTCATGTTAGTATAAATTGCATGAAGAGGCTCCATGCTGATGGATCTTTGTACTCACCTGATTTCGAATCACTAGTGACATGCAAATCATACCACATGAGCAAGGCCTTGTTTTCATTGAGATGAAATAAGATAGTAACTTTTTGGAAGTGATACATTTTGATGTATGCAGTCCAATGGGTACTGAGGCACGTAGTGGATATCATTATGTTCTTACTTCACTGACGATTTGAGTAGATACAGAGTATTTACTTAATGAATCACAAGTATGAAATGTTGAAAAGTTCAAATCCGTTTCAGAGTGAAGTTCGTCGTAACAAGAGGATAAACTGTCTACGATATGATCATAGAAATGAATATCTGAGTTATGAGTTTTGGTACGCAGTTAAGACAATGTGGAAATTGTTTCGCAGTTCATGCCACCTGGAACATCATAGTGTGATGATGTGTCTGAACGTCATAGCCACGCACTATTTGGTATGGTGCATACTATGATGTCTCTTATCGAATTACCACTATTGTTTATGGGTTATGCATTAGAGACAACCGCACTCACTTTAAATAGGGCACCACGTATTTCCGTTGAGATGACACAGTATAGACTGAGGTTTAGAGAAATCTAAACTGTCGTTTCTTGAAAGTTTGGGGCTTCGACACTTATGTGAAAAAGCTTCAGTCTGATAAAGCTCGAACCCAAAGCGGATAAATGCATCTTCATAGGATATCCAAAACAGTTGGGTACATCTCCTATCTCAGATCCGAAAGCAAAGTGTTTGTTTCTAGAAACGGATCCTTTCTCGAGGAAAGGTTTCTCTCGAAAGAATTGAGTGGGAGGGTAGTAGAACTTGATGAGGTTATTGAACCATCACTTCAACCAGTATGTAGCAGGGCGCATGAAGTTGTTCCTGTGGCGCCTACACCAATTGAAGTGGAAGTTGATGATGATGATCATTAAGCTTCGAATCAAGTTACTACAAACCTCGTAGGTCGACAAGGTCGCGTACTGCTGCAGAGTAGTACGGTAACCCTGTCTTGGAGGTCATGTTGTTGAGCAACAGTGAACCTACGAGTTATGGAGAAAGCGATGGTGGGCCCAGATTCCGACAAATGGCTGGAAGCCATGAAATCCGAGAGAGGATCCATGTATGAAAACAAAGTGTAGACTTTGAAAGAACTACTTGATGGTCATAAGACTATTGAGTAAAGATGGATCGTTAAAAGAAGACAGATGATGATGGTGATAAGTCACTATTAAGAAAAGCTCGACTTGTCGCAAAGATGTTTTCGACAAGATCAAATAGTTGACTATGATGAGACTTTCTCACTCGTAGCGATGCTAAAAGTCTGTTAGAATTATGTTAGTTGTTGATGCATTATTTATGAAATATTGCACGTAGGATGTCAAAACATTGTTTTCTCGACGGTTTCCTTGAGCAAACATTGTATGTGATACAACCAGAAGGTTTTGTCGATCCTAAAGATACTAGCAAGTGTGAAAGCTCCAGTGATCCTTTAATGGACTGGTGCAAGCATCTCGGAGTTGGAATATACACTTTGATGAGATGATCAAAGATTTTGGGTTTGTACAAGGTTTATGAGAAACTTGTATTTCCAAAGAAGTGAGTGGGAGCACTATAGAATTTCTGATAGGTACATGTGGTTGACATATTGTGGATCAGAAGTAATGTAGAATTTCTGTAAAACATACAAGGTTGTTTGAAAGAAGTTTTCAAAGGAGTACCTGGATTACGCTACTTGAACGTTGAGCATCAAAGATCTATGGAGATAGATTGAAAAGCGCTTAATGGAAGTTTCAACAAGATGCATGCCTTGACAAGTTTTTGAAGGAGTTCAAAATAGATCAGCAAAGAAGGAGTTCTTGGTTGCGTTGTGAGGTGTGAATTTGAGTAAGACTCAAAACCCGACCCCGGCAGAATAAAGAGAATAGACGAAGGTCGTCTTCTATGCCGTAGCCGTAGAATCTAAAGTATGCCATGCTGTGTACCGTACCAGATGTGTGCCTTGACTCAAAGTATGTTGAGAGGTACAGAGAGTGATCCATGATTGAATCACTAGCAGCGGTCAAAATTTATCCTTAGTAACTAATGGACTAAGGAATTTTTCTCGATTATGGAGGTGGTTAAAGAGTTCGTCGTAAAGGGTTACTTCGATGCAAGCTTTGACACTAATCCGAATAACTATGAGTAGTGAAACGGATTCGTATAGTAGAGTAGATATTCTGAGTATTTCCGAATAGCACATAGTAGCAGCATCTATAAGATGACATAAAGATTTGTAAAGAACACACGGATCTGAAAGTTTCAGAACCGTTGACTAAAACCTCTCTCACGAGCAAGACGTGATCAGACCCGAGAACTATATGGGTGTTGGATTCGTTGAAATCACATGGTAATGTGAACTAGATTATTGACTCTAGTGCAAGTGGGAGACTGTTGGAAATATGCCCTAGAGGCAATAATAAATTAGTTATTATTATATTTCTTAGTTCATGATAATCGTTTATTATCCATGCTATAATTGTATTGATTGGAAACACAATACTTGTGTGGATACATAGACAAAACACTGTTCCTAGTAAGCCTCTAGTTGACTAGCTCGTTGATCAAAGATGGTCAAGGTTTCCTGGCCATAGGCAAGTGTTGTCACTTGATAATGGGATCACATCATTAGGAGAATCATGTGATGGACTAGACCCAAACTAATAGACGTAGCATGTTGATCGTATCATTTTGTTGCTACTGTTTTCTGCGTGTCAAGTATTTATTCCTATGACCATGAGATCATATAACTCACTGACACCGGAGGAATGCTTTGTGTGTATCAAACGTCGCAACGTAACTGAGTGACTATAAAGATGCTCTACAGGTATCTCCGAAGGTGTTAGTTGAGTTAGTATGGATCAAGACTGGGATTTGTCACTCCGTGTGACGGAGAGGTATCTCACGGCCCACTCGGTAATACAACATCACACACAAGCCTTGCAAGCAATGTAACTTAGTGTAAGTTGCGGGATCTTGTATTACGGAACGAGTAAAGAGACTTGCCGGTAAACGAGATTGAAATAGGTATGCGGATACTGACGATCGAATCTCGGGCAAGTAACATACCGAAGGACAAAGGGAATGACATACGGGAT
This sequence comes from Hordeum vulgare subsp. vulgare, assembly GCF_904849725.1. NCBI lineage: Eukaryota > Viridiplantae > Streptophyta > Magnoliopsida > Poales > Poaceae > Hordeum > Hordeum vulgare. The sequence continues at coordinate 114,800,136 of NC_058524.1, read as the reverse complement.
TATACGAATCCTTGGCACTGAGGTTCAAACGATAAGATCTTCGTAGAATATGTAGGATCCAATATGGGCATCCAGGTCCCGCTATTGGATATTGACCGAGGAGTCTCTCGGGTCATGTCTACATAGTTCTCGAACCCGCAGGGTCTGCACACTTAAGGTTCGACGTTGTTTTATGCGTATTTGAGTTATATGGTTGGTTACCGAATGTTGTTCGGAGTCCTGGATGAGATCACGGACATCACGAGGGTTTCCAGAATGGTCCGGAAACGAAGATTGGTATATAGGATGACCTCATTTGATTACCGGAAGGTTTTCGGAGTTACCGGGAATGTACCGGGAATGACGAATGGGTTCCGGGAGTTCACCGGGGGGGGGGGGGGCAACCCACCCCGGGGAAGCCCATAGGCTTTGGGGAGACACACCAGCCCTTAGTGGGCTGGTGGGACAGCCCCAAGGGGGCCTATGCGCCAAGAGAAGGAAATCAAAGGAAAAGAAAAAAAAAGAAGGAGGAAGTGGGAAGGGAAGGGGACTCCTCCCACCAAACCAAGTCCAACTCGGTTTGGGGGGGGGGAGTCCTCCCCCCCTTGGCTCGGCCGACTCCTTGAGGGTCCCTTGGACCCCAAGGCAAGGTCCCCCTCCCTCCTCCTATATATATGGGGCTTTTAGGGCAGATTTGAGACGACTTTCTCACGGCTGCCCGACCACATACCTCCATAGTTTTTCCTCTATATCGCGTTTCTGCGGAGCTCGGGGGGAGCCCTGCTGAGACAAGATCATCATCAACCTCCGGAGCGCCGTCACGCTGCCGGAGAACTCTTCTACCTCTCCGTCTCTCTTGCTGGATCAAGAAGGCCGAGATCATCGTCGAGTTGTACGTGTGCTGAACGCGGAGGTGCCGTCCGTTCGGTACTAGATCGTGGGACTGATCGCGGGATTGTTCGCGGGGCGGATCGAGGGACGTGAGGATGTTCCACTACATCAACCGCGTTCTCTAACGCTTCTGCTGTACGGTCTACAAGGGTACGTAGATCACTCATCCCCTCTCGTAGATGGACATCACCATGATAGGTCTTCGTGCGCGTAGGAAATTTTTTGTTTCCCATGCGACGTTCCCCAACACCGAGATGTCCTCAAATGCTCGGGGCCATCTCCACAACCTAATTGGAGACCCCGACGCTTGGATAGCCCTTATCGTCCTGAATCCAACAAGCTTGGGTTTCCTCGATTCGGAGCTCGTATGCGAAAGTTATGGCTGTTTCAGTGTCGAGCGGTAGTACCGCTGGACCTAGCGGTAGTACCGCTAGAGTTGGCAGTAGTACCGCTGGCTGGCGGTAGTACCGCTCCAGGAGCTTAGTACCGCCTGCCTAGCGGTTGTTTGTGGACGGACCTTTTTGCGAAGACTTTCTTGGCGGTGGTAGTGCCGTTGCACTACCAGGGGCCCAGCGGTAGTACCGCTAGAGTGCCAACGGTAGTACCGCTGCAGCCAGCGGTAGTACCGCTACCTGGCGGTAGTACCGCTGGAGTGCCAGCGGTAGTACCGCTGCAGCCAGCGGTAGTACCGCTGCAGCTCGGGCAGAAAGTGGGGGTAACGAAATGATTCCTTCCCCCACTATATAAAGGGGGTCTTCTTCCCCCTTGGTCTTACCCATCCGTTGAGCTCTTGTTCTACCTCCATTGTTGACATTCTTAGAGCTTGATTACTCTCAATCCCTCCAATGATTCTTGCTTGTTCTTGAGGGAAAAGAGAGAGGAGATCTAGATCCACATCTCCACCAATCACTTTCTCCTCTATGTGAGGGGAACCCCTTGGATCTTGATCTTGGAGTTCTTTGTGAGCTCCTTGTTCTTCCTCTCATATTTCTCCATAGCTTTTGTTGTTGTGGAGGGATTTGAGTGTGAGGGACTTGAACACTTCGTGTGTTCTTGCCATTGCATTAGTTGCATCGGTTTGAGTTCTCCACGGTGATACGTGGAAGTGAAGGTTGAGAAGCTTACTACCTTTGGTACTTAGTACCCTAGATATTGTTCTTTGTGGATGCTTTGGCGTCCTAGAAGCTTGGTGGTGTCTCGGAGCTCAATCATTGTGGTGTGAAGCTCCGGACAAGCATCGGGGTCTCCAATTAGGTTGTGGAGATAGCCCCGAGCAATTTGTACGGGTACCGGTAACCGCCCCCAAGGGTTGCCACGTGTACAGGTTCGGTGACCGGCCCCAAGGGTTGCCATTTGTACGGGTTCGGTGACCGCCCTCAAGGGTCCCTTAGTGGAATCACGGCATCTTGCATTGTGCGAGGGCGTGAGGAGATTACGGTGGCCTTAGTGGCATCTTGGGGAGCATTGTGCCTCCACACCGCTCTAACGGAGATTAGCATCCGCAAGGGTGTGAACTTCGGGATACATCATCGTCTCCCCGTGCCTCGGTTATCTCTTACCCGAACCCTTTACTTATGCACTTTACTTTGTGATAGACATATTGTTTATTGTAATATATCTTGCTATCACTTAGTTGTTTATCTTGCTTAGCATAAGTTGTTGGTGCACATAGGTGAGCCTAGTTGTTTGTAGGTTTTGTGCTTGACATATTAAACGTTAGTTTTATTCCGCATTTGTTCAAGCCTAAACCTTAACTATTTTAAAGCGCCTATTCACCCCCCCTCTAGGCGACATCCACGTCCTTTTCATAAGTGCATTTCGGCGACGGCGGACGCTGGTTGTCCGCTCTATCCGATGGTGGTGGAAACCGCGGATCACTTGTTTTTTGGTTGCCCCTTTGCGAGAGGCTTCTCGAGGAGTGTTGGTGCGGGAGTGGTAGGTATCTCCGTCGAAGACCTGGCTGCCCTTGCGCGAAATGATGTCCATGTCGTTGTGCTTGGGCTGGAGTTTGTGTTGATGTGTTGTTGGCACCTTTGGAAACATCAGAATGCGATGGTTTTTCAGCGCTAGCCACCGTCTGTGGGGCGTCTGCCATGACGACGCGGTGCTGTGGCGCGAGCAGTTGTCGGCTGCTTGTCGCCACCACGTAGAGGCATGGATTGGTGATCTCTCCCCTAGTTGTTCCTCTTACCTTTCATGAGATGTGTGTGTGTTGTAATTATCTGGAATTTTAGCCCACTTTGATCAATATATTCAGGTGGGGGGATCTCTCCCCCCACCCACCCCGATGAAAATTCAAAAAAAAATTGACAAAAGAACCGCCTCGCTTCAGTCGCGGATGTGTGGACTTTGAACTAGAAGGTGATGCATCGTAGCGTCTGATACGTCTGCAATGTATCTATATTTTTTGATTATTCTATGCTATTATATTATCGTTCTAGAATACTTTTAAGCATTTACTTGTTATTTATATTGTTTTTAAGCACTAACCTATTAACCCAATGTCAAGTGTGAGTTGTTGTTTTCTGCATGTTTTGGGATTTTCAGGAATATTGTACCAAACGAAGTCCAAATACCCCGAAACTTTTTGAATTTTTTAATAGACCAAAATAAAGACCTAGAAGTTTCGGAGGAAGACCGGAGGGCACACGGGGTGCCCTAAAGACAACAAGGCGCGTCTAGGGGGTGGTCGCGCCCTGATGGCTTGGGGCCACCTACCAGCTCTCTGTCCCTTGTTCCCTGGCCTGTAAATTCACATATATTCCAAAAAAAACTAGAGAGCCTCCTATACACTTTTTTCCATCGCGGCAAGTCTCTATTCCGCCATGTGCCCATCTGGAGCCCTATTCTGGTGCTCTGTCGGAGACGGAATCGATCACGAAAAGCATGTACATCAACTTCGTTGCTCCCATGGTAATGTGTGAGTAGTTCACCACAGACCTACGGGTCCGTATTTAGTACTTAGATGGCTATCTCTCTCTCTCTATGTTCCTCATTGCCAAGATCACCACGATTCCTACGGTGATCTATCTTATGTTACCACTCTTGTGCGGTGTGTTTGTTGGGATTCGATGAATTGTGGTTTATGTTCAGATTAATAATGAGATTATGTTGAGTTCATTGATATCCTTCATATATATGCATGATTATGATAGCTTCGTAATTCTTGCCGATCTATCGATATGGTTTGGCCAACTAGATTGATTTATCTTCAGTGGAAGAGGTGTGTTGTAGTGGGTTCAATCTTGCGGTGCTCAATCTCAACATTACTCTATTTTTACTTAATACTCTAGATGCATGCTGGATAGCGGTCAATGGGTGGAGTAATAGTAGTAGATGCAGGCAGGAGACGGTCTACTTTCTTATGAACATGATGCATATATGTGTGATCATTTCCATGAATAAATATTGCATAACTGTGTGCTTTTCTATCAATTGTTCAATAGTAATTTGTTTACCCACCGTGTGCTTTCTACGAGAGAGAAACCTCTAGCGAAAACTATGCCCTGGGTCTCCTCATAAATATATTTACAAAAACTCTAAATACCTTGTTGCCATTATTTACTTTCGTTTTATTTTGAATTTCTATTTATCAGACTATCTATCTACCACTATTTATCGCTTGTAAGTAACGAGTTCAAGGGATTGACAACCTTCTTGTCCGCATTGGGTGCAAGTGTATGCTCTTTTGTGTGTAGGCGCTAAAGGCAGGAAATTGTGTGGTCATCCTATTGGTTCAATAACCTTGGTTCTCATTCAGGGAAATAATTACCTTTACTATGATGCATCATATCCTCTTCATTGGGAAAAAACTCAACGCAGATCACAAGTATTAGGAAGGATTTATGGCGTCGTTATCGGGGAGTATCACCAATTTCCTATCAAGTACCTTCACAGAAATTATCATTCACTTGTTCTACATTTTATTTGCTATTATATTTTATTTCTATAAAAATAAAAAATAAAAACATATTTATTCTTGCCAGTTTACTTGTTTGCATGCTATACTTGCTAGTTTACTTTTTCTGCTTGTTACTTTGCTAGTTTTGTCACTATGTCTCAAGACAACACCAAGTTGTGTGCCTTCTCAAATACTAATAATAATGATTTTATTATTACCCATATACCACCTACCACTAGTGTGGACTTTTATCTAATCTATACTTGTACTAATTTGTGGCTCTCTAAAAAATCCCACGTTAATTAGATTTTATCAGTCGTTAATCTGGTGGGACCGAATTATTACGGTGTAGATCGATTCTTGATCCGTTAGATCAAAATTGATTTGAATAATAATAATAATAATCTATATCTACACTTATACTAATTAGGCACTTCCTAAAAAACACCACGTTAATCAGTATTTAGTAGACGTTAATCTTGTGGAGCCGAATTATTATGGTGTAGATCTATCATTTTTTTCAACATCAATTCGAAGAAATAAAAAACATGAGCCGTCCACTTATATGAGACCAAGAGTTATAATGACAGAGATTAACTTACGGGACAAACTAGAAAAATCACAACAACCTTTTGACAACGGGAAAACCTTTCCCTCAGCCGCGGCTGATCCGTGCTAGACATCGGTCGGACGCACTGTCGTTCGATCGAGTCGATCGAATGGCTGCTTGGGCTATCTCTTTGTCCCACGTCCTCCCTATGTTACACAAAGACGAAGGGAAAAAATTCTGCAACAAGCAAATTGTTTCTGAAACTCGATCGTTGTTTCAGGAATTAACGAGTGCAAAATTTATTTCTCGTAACAAAGCGAAAGTTTCTGCAACTCGGCCTCGTTTCAGGAATGAAAGATTCTGCAACTCGGCCGTTGTTTCAGGAATTATAGGATGCCCGGCTGGAGCGGATCGGACGGCTGCGCGCGTGTAGATCGAGACAACTGCGCGTACATCGGACGGACCTCCAGGTGGCGGATGTTTACTAAGCATCCGCCGGTAGATGCGTAGCAGCCCCCTTTGACAACGTACAAGAGACAAACTCTATTTAGCCGATCTATCTTTTATTTTCTCGGTGCGACTATCTCTTTCCTTTAATTAGATTAACCTGCCCACATGCACATAAAATTCGTTGATGTCCTTTTTTTAGTGGGCTACTACGCATCCGCCACCTGGAGGTCCGTCCGATGTACATGCAGTCGTCTCGATCAACGCGCGCGCAACCGTCCGATCCTCTTCAGCCGGGCACCATATAATTTCTGAAACGACGGTCGAGTTGCAGAAACTTTCATTCCTGAAACGACGGCCGAGTTGCAGAAACTTTCGCTTTGTTGCGATAAATAAATTTTGCACCCGTTAATTCCTGAAACAACGGTCGAGTTTCAGAAACAATTTGCTTGTTGCAAAAATTTTGTTGCAACCGAGTGTTTGTTGTAGATTTTTTTCTGCAACAGTAGACAATTTTTTTGCAACAAAAAGTCATATTGCAGATTTTTTTCTCCAGTTTTTTCTCTTTTGCAACACATGTGTTGTTGCGGAAATAAGTTTTGCAACACATGTAATGTTTCAGAAAAAAGAAAATAGCGACACTGCAATCCAGATACTCACCCGCACCGCCCGCCATCGACTTTAGAGTTCGGCCTCCGCTCTGTTTGGCCCAGCGCACGGGACACGTGTCGTTCACACAAGGAGGCGGATGGAAAATGTCCATTCTGCCGGATGATTAGCATCATTTTCCTTTTTTATGAAGGCATGATGATTATAGTTCCTATTCAAGCCTACTCAGCCAACATATAATTCATGGGAAAAAACAAAGCAAGAACCCATCTATTCCATATCCCGCTCCCCTTAGTGTAGTCCTTCCTAATGACGATGCCCGAGTCTGAGTGGCCCTTCCCCTTCAAGAAAAAAAACTGTGAGTCGTACTTAATCAAAATACCTCATGAATAATCTCTAGCCATTAATTAGAATTACATAGTCCAACGAGCAGGACATCTCTCTTCTCCGCGTCTTCCACAATATATCTCACATGCACGACATCTCTCAGTCATATTCTTTTCTCTTTCTATCAACGTTGCCGGCCTGCAGCAATCACGACTCTCTTCATCCCCTCCCTGTTGCCTTCTGCTTAACCTCCTGTTGTCTCTCTCCTCCTCGGATTTCCCTGGAATTGCAAAATACACAAACACCATTCTCCATCTCTCAGTAATGGCCTCAGTCCAAGTTCATTGCCTAAGCAGCGTCCCCGTCCTCTTTTCTTACACCGGCCCGTATTTGCATACAATGAACTTGAGTATCTATTTTAATATTGTTGGAAAGTGCATAAGTCATTTTGGAGCACTAGATGGTTTGTTCAATCCACTTCTCTACGTTTTCAAGAAAAAAAATACAATTTTGCGACTTGGATCTGTTCTTTTATTTTTATGATCTCATGCCATGATCCAGTTTGATATGTTCATCTTAGAAGCACATGTTATGTTTTCTCCTGATGGAATTGTTTTCTATAGTAATTTTTTCAGATAAGGAGTGTATATATGCAGTCAGAAGATCAACATGGTGACACCTTAACAGTATTCATTCGAAGCAACATCTCATGCATTGATCCAATTTGATATGTTCATCTTAGACGCACATGTTATGTTTTCTCCTGATGGAATTGTTTTCTATAGTGATGTTTGCAGATAACGAGTGTATATATGCAGTCAGAAGCTCAAGAGGTGACACCTTAACAGTATTCATTCGAAGCAACAAGGAAGTTAACCTCTTGGTTGTCCTTCCTCATATTTTTTCTACTTGATTATTTAAATGTATTTCCTTTGCTAAATGGATGTGCTAAAAATTAAGAACATAGATGAGTTTATTTTTGTATAGTTATGTAGTGTATTGTAAGAATGTAAGGTACTGGGACTTGCTTAGTAAGAGAAGCCACATAATTAAGTTCTAACTCGGCAGCACTAAGAAATTCAAAGAAATTATATGTATAGATTGGTTCCATGAGATTAAACTGTATGTTTGTTGTAGTTGATACCTATGTTATAACTGCATGTATAGACTTTAGTATAAAAGCATCTTGAACAACTTTTTATATGTTTGCCTTTATGCATACAATATATCGTAAATGACATAATATAAATGTTTCTGAGTGTACTTGGCTGTTTGCACGTTTTGTTGCTATAATTTGGATATCTGGCCATAGCATATAGAATTTTGTATCATGCTAACTTGGTGACTTGGGTTGCTTTTCCTACCCAAAGTTCTATTGGTTGTGCAATACTATCATGACGGTGCAAGGAGTGTAATGGAAGTTGTCCCCTATTGATGCGATTCTTATTTTTCATAAGTTATATTGCTTTTATTGACTAATTAATTTGCTGTCTTGGTTAAATATAGTTGGTAAAAGGTAGCAAAATAGTTGACAGGGTAAAAGAGCTTCTGTGCATGTAATCCATCGGTACTACAATTTTCAGCATTCAATGGAAGCTTACGTATAGCATTGTCAAGCATAGGTGAGCTTATACAATTTTCCATTGAATGCACAATTTTGCTACCTTATACGTATAGGTGAGATATAAGTGAGCTTATACAATTTTATAGGTAACAAAATAGTATACAATTATAGTAGTGAGCTTATACAATTTTCAGCATAGGTAAGCTTAAACAACTAGGCTCCCCTATGCTCACCTAAAACAACTATCCTAGAATTTTTATATGTTCGGTTAAAAGAGCTTCTGTGCATGTAAACCTAAAACAACTAGGCTCACCTATGTGCACCAACAACTTATGCTAAGTAAGATAAACAACTAAGTGACACTGAGATATATGAGAAGAAACAATATGGCTATCACAAAGTAAAGTGCACAAGTAAAGGGCTCGAGTAAGAGACATCCGAGGCACGCTGAGACGACGATGTATCCCGAAGTTCACACCCTTGCGGATGCTAATCTCCGTTTGGAGCGGTGTGGAGGCACAATGATCCCCAAGATGCCACTAAGGCCACCGTAATATCCTCACGCCCTCGCACAATGCAAGATGTCGTGATTCCACTCAGAGACCCTTGAGGGCGGTCACCGAACCCGTACAACACAAGGTTGGGGCAATCTCCACAACTTGATTGGAGGCTCCCAATAATACCACGAAGCTTTACCACAATGGTCTGTGGCTCCGAGATGTCCTCAAATGCTCGGGGCCATCTCCACAACCTAATTGGAGACCCCGACGCTTGCCCGGAGCTTTACACCATAATTATTGAGCTCCAAGGCACCAGCAAGCTTCTAGGATGCCAAAACATCCATGAAGAACAATTTCTAGGGTACCAAGTACCCAAGGGTAATAAGCTTCTCAAACTTCACTTCCACGTATCACCGTGGAGAACTCAAACCGATGCACCAAATGCAATGGCAAGAACAGACGAAGTGGTCAAGTCCCTCACACTCAAATCCCTCCACAACAACAAAAGCTATGGAGGAATAGGAGAGGAAGAACAAGGAGCTGACAAAGAACTCCAAGATCAAGATCCAAGGGGTTCCCCTCACATAGAGGGGAAAGTGATTGGTGGAAATGTGGATCTAGATCTCCTCTCTCTTTTCCGTCAGGAACTAGCAAGAATAATTGGAGGGACCGAGAGTTATAAAGCTCAAAGATGGTAAACAAAGAGAAAACCGTTGGGGAAGAAGACCCCCTTAAATAGTGGGAGGAAATCTGGTCGTTATTCTTCCCAACGACTCAGCTAAGCGGTAGTACCGTGCACCTGAGCGGTACTACCGTCGTGTAGAGAACGGTACTTCTACTTAGCCTAGTCGAGGGGAGTCAAGATACGAGAAGAATTTACTAACCGATAGTGGGAGCGGCAGAGGTGGGCGGTAGTAGCGCTGGAGCGGTAATACCGCTCCCCGCTGTGCGGTACTTCCACCCAAAAATAGAAATGCCCCCACGATACTAGAGAGAAAAGATAAGCGGAAGAGAGGCAGGCAGGGGAGGGCGGTAGTACTGCCAGAGCGGTACTACCGCTCTGCCCCAGCGGTACTTCCCTTGAGAGAGAAAACCTGCCCAGAACTGCCATGACATGCAGTTATGAAAATGCCAATGATATAGAGATGTGAAACCTCTTATGAATGAAGAACCGGCAAAAACTCCAACATCGAAAACATCATAGAAGATGCATATGAACTCCATTGTCGATAAACTCGAGCTTGTCATAAAGATGACCATAAGCTCTAATACTAACAAAGAGAAACACCAAACAAGAACCAAGAAATACGATGCGAGGATGCAAATGGTTTGAGCTCTCAGCAAACGATACGATCGAGCTACTCACTTGAGAGCCCCCCCTTGATAGTACGTCAATCTATCCTAAAATAGAAAATCCTATCAAGGGCAAACCTGTACCTTGCACTTAGTCCACTTGAGCTAGATGATGATGATCTTGACTTCCTCAAGATGTACCACCTTTCTTTATTGCGTTGGCTTGATGAAACTGGTTAATACTCCCTCATACTCATTATAGGTGAGCCACTCTTCAGCACATCTTCACAAGTCCATTGCCACCACAATGGACGACAAGCTTCAAGCATGATATCTTCGTGATGCTCAACTTGAACTTGCACACCGCAATCTTGATGAAAATCACCACTTGTTGTCATCCTTCATGGGTTGAATGAGATCTTCCTCTTGACTCAAACCCACGGAAACACACCTAACCCCACACAGAACTCTCACGAAGACCATGGGTTAGTACACAAAAGTGTTATGGACAATTCTTACCATACCATGGGTTCACTTGATCCCTCTCGGTACATCTAGTATGCTTTGTGTGTTGATCAACTTGATTTACTCTTTGACTTAGTATTGATCAACCTTGTGTAATGATCAATCTTTGGATAATACCTTGAATGCCACCTTGGTCATCATATAAACTCCTTGAAACCAACATATGGACTTCCAGAAGTGCCTATGGACAAATCCTACAAATATAACTTAAGGCAAACATTAGTCGATAGGTATTGTCATCAATTACCAAAACCACATATGGAGAAATATGCTCTGACACTATGGTAGAGGAAAAGTTGCATAAAGTTGATGGTATGGCTAGGAACATGCATGGATATAATTGCTCTTGATGTGGAAACTCTTAAAAATAAAAAATTACCAAAAAAGCATGATATCATTGAGACCATTAAATCCATCCAAATATCTATTAATGCAAGTAAGGAGAGGATTGCAAGGTTGAGAGTCAAACGAGAATTCTTAGAAAAGGCTCTTCCACCCGGTTTTTACCGTGATCATGATGAAGATCTTAAAATGATTGGTACTTCTCCTATTAAATCTTTGTTTAATAATCTAAAAATAGATGATAAAGGAACTATATATGAGTCAACTTTAGCTAGAAGGCATCCCATTTGTTCGGAGTGTGATGATCTTAATGATAAAAATGTAAAAGTGGGTTTGGAGAGGTCAAAACTTTAACTAATGATACACCCACTATCTTGGATTACAAGGAATTTTATTATAAAATTTGTTCTTTGGTTGAATGTATTTCCTTGTTGCAATCCATTATTATCTCACCCAATACCTATGAACAAAATAAATCTTTTACTAACCATATTGTAGTAGCCATGATAAAAGCTTATGATGCGAAACTTGAGCTAGAAGTTTCTGTACCTAGAAAATCGCACGATGAGTGGGAACCTACTATTAAAATAAAGCTTAAAGAATATGAATGCAATGCTTTGTGTGACCTTGGTGCTAGTGTCTCAACTATACCAAAATCTATTTATGATGTGCTTGGTCTCACCAGTATACATGATTGTTCCCTTAACTTGCATCTTACGGATTCTACCATTAAGAAACCTTTGGGTAGAATAAATGATGTGCTTATTGCCGCTAATAGAAATTATGTGCATGTAGATTTCATTGTGCTTGATATTGAATGCAATATGTCTTGTCCAATTATACTTGGAAAACCTTTCTTATGAACTATAGGTGATATTATGGATATGAAGGAGGGGAACATAAGATTCCAATTCCCATTAAAGAAGGGGATGGAACACTTACATGGGAAGAGAATTAAACCACCTTATGAGTCTATCATGAGGTCTACTTATCGACTGGATGTCAAAGCTGATATCACTTGAAACAATGCAATATGCCTAGCTAGGGGCATAAAACGATAACGCTTATTGGGAGTCACCCCAATAGTTATCTTATTTTTCTTGTTCTACTTTATGTTTGTGTGAGACAACATGATTATTTCTACTGTAATGATTGTGTTTTTATGTTTAAAATAGTGTTTGTACCGAGTAAATTCTTTGGGATGATTTGAATTATTAGTAGAATTAATATGATGCAAAAACAAAAACTTTAACGTCCAGTGAAGAATTTATATGATTTTACCGGAATGCCTTTTTAATCTGAATTTTTTACACAGAACTTATATACAAATTCCTCAGGTCGTCCTAATGTTGCGGAATTTTTGGAGTTACATAAGTATGGTGTTTTTACACATCACTACCGATTATTTTGTTTTAAATATATTCTGTTTTTCCCTTGCATAGTTTGCTTGTTTTGATGATGTTATGGATTATATCTCGGGGTATAAGTAAGGAGAAGTTATAATATAGTACCTTATGCAATAATAAAATATGAATCAATAATATCTTTTAGAGCACGGTGGCGTATTAATTTTACAACAATAATTGCACTCTTGTTCTTCACTTAAATTTGTTTGAGAATTTAATAAGCAGTGATGGTAATTTGCATGGGTTATTAGATTATTCCAAAAATAATAGGTATTCAAGGAGTGCATAACGAAAACCTTCATGTAGCACATAAAAGAGAAATAATGGGTTAATGATATTGATGTAGTAATACGAATGCATGGTTGTTGGTTAGTAGAAATATCGATAGTTAAAGGGTGTTAATTTCTTTTTTCTCTAAATATTGGTTATGGCATGGTGATGATGTGTGATCATTCTTAATCCTCGTTGAAATCCTAGTGTTGTTTAGGTGGGGTTACCCGCTGGTTAACTCCTCCCATCCTCCCCCCTAGGGGCATGTGAGAAGTACTTTGCTTCGAGAGAGCTAATAAGGCTTTGCACTAAGTATGTGAGTTCTTTATGACTAATGTGAATCCATGGATGTACACACTCTCAACCTTCCATATTTGTTATAGCATCTTCGGTACCGTGCGTTTCCCATTCTCACCTCGAGGATCGGTGCAAACTTCGTCGGTGCATCAAAATCCGGCGACATGATACCCTTTGTTGCACATATGCCACCTTATATCTTCCTCAAAATATCCACCGTACCTACTTATCATAACATTTCCATAGCCATTCCAAGATATACTGCCATGCAATTTCCATTGTTACAACATATGACTATAGTTATTCTCAAAATATAAAAAATAGCAAGGTAACAAGTGTAAAACAACAAGCAAAATGTTGTACAAATGCTTGGAAATAAGGCCTAGGGTTCATACTTTCACTAGTGCAATCTTTCAACAATGCTAACACAATAGAATCATATGATCATCCCTCAATGTGCAACAAAGAATCACTCCAAAATTCCTGTGTAGCGGAGAAAAATAAGATAAAATTGGTGTAGGTAGTAGAACCACCTCAAAGTTATTCTTTCTTATCAATCCTTTGAGCTATTCCTATAAGTGTCACAAACATCCCTACATTTCGTACTAGAATAACTGTTGGTAATATGCCCTAGAGGCAATAATAATTTGGTTATTATTATATTTACTTGTTCGTGATAATCGTTTATTATCCATGCTAGAATTGTATTGATTGGAAACTCACATACATGTGTGGATACATAGACAACACACTGTCCCTAGTGAGCCTCTAGTTGACTAGATCATTGATCAAAGACGGTCAAGGTTTCCTGGCCATAGGCAAGTTTTGTCACTTGATAACGGGATCATATCATTAGGAGAATGATGTGATGGACAAGACCCAAACTATAAACATAGCATATGATCGTGTCAGTTTATTGCTACCGTTTTCTGCATGTCAATGTATATGTTATTGTGACTCACGATAGAATTGTATTGATTGGAAACTCAAATACATGTGTGGATACATAGACAACACATTGTCCCTAGTGAGCCTCTAATTGACTAGATCGTTGATCAAAGATGGTCAAGGTTTCCTGGCCATAGGCAAGTGTTGTCACTTGATAACGAGATCACATCATTAGGAGAATGATGTGATGGAGAAGACCCAAACTATAAACATAGCATATGATCGTGTTAGTTTATTGCTACTATTTTCTGCATGTCAATGTATCTGTTCCTATGACCATGAGATCATGCAACTCCCGGAAACTAGAGGAATACCTTATGTGTATCAAACGTTGCAACGTTACAAGGTGACTATAAAGGTGCTCTGCAGGTATCTCCAAAGGTGTCAGTTGGGTTGGCATGGATCAAGACTGGGATTTATCACTCCGTGTGACGGAGAGGTATCTCGGGGCCCACTCGGTAATACAACATCACAACAAGCCTTGCAAGCAATGTGACTAAGGAGTTAGTTACGAGATCTTGTATTATAGAACGAGTAAAGAGACTTGCCGGTAACGAGATCGAACTAGGTATGGAGATACCGACGATCGAATCTCGGGCAAGTAACATACCGAAGGACAAAGGGAACAACATACGGGATTAACTGAATCCTTGACATAGAGGTTCAATCGATAGAGATCTTCGTAGAATATGTAGGAGCCAATATGGATATCCAGGTCCCGCTATTGGTTATTGACTGGGGGTGTCTCAGGTCATGTCTGCATAGTTCTTGAACCCGCAGGGTCTGTACACTTAAGGTCCGGTGATGTTTCAGTATTATTGAGTTATGCGTGTTTGGTAACTGAAAGTTGTTCGGAGTCCCGGATGAGATCCCGGACATCTCGAGAAGCTTCAGAGGTAAAGATTGATATATAGCAAAGCGGGTTTTAAACTCCGAAAAAGTTTCGAGCATTTCCGGCAGTGTACTGGGAGTGACGAATGGGTTCCGGAGGTCCACCAGGTGGGCCCACCCACCCCAAAGGGTCTCATGGGCTGTGAGAGGACGTGGATCAGCCCTTAGTGGGCTGGCTTAAGCCTCCACTAAAGCCCAAGGCGGATTGGAGGTGGGAAGGAAAGGAACCCAAAGGTGGAAAAGGTGGAAAGGGTTTCCAAGTGGAGAGGAGGAATCCTACTCCTAGTAGGATTGGATTAGGACTCCTCCACCTCCAGTTTCGGCCAAACCTTGCGGGTTTGAGACTGCCTCCTTGATACATCTCCATCGTATCTACTTTTCCAAACTCTTTTGCCCTTGTTTTGGACTCTAATTTGCATGATTTGAATGGAACTAACCTGGACTGATGCTGTTTTCAGCAGAATTGCCATGGTGTTGTTTTTGTGCAGAAATGAAAGTTCTCGGAACATCCTGAAAATTTACGGAGAATATTTCTGGAAAATATGAAAAATACTTGCGCAAAGATCCACCGGAGGGGATGGGCCAGTGGGCCACAAGCCCTGTAGCCGCCCCCCTGGTGGCGGCTACCAAGCTTGTGGGGCCCACGTGGCTCTCCCGCCCCCAAACTCAGTTCTATAAATTCACTTTCGTCCCAGAAAAAATCAGGAGAGAAGATTTCGTCGCGTTTCGAATACGGAGGTGCCACCACATCCTGTTCTTTATCTGAAGGGCAGATCTGGAGTCCGTTTTGGGCTCCGGAGAGGGGAAATCGTCGCCATCGTCATCATCAACCTTCTTCCCTCTCCAATTCCATGAAGATCTTCATCGTTCGTGAGTAATCTATTCGTAGGCTCGCTGGGAGGTGATGAGTAGGATGAGATCTATCATGTAATCGAGTTAGTTTTGACGGGGATTGATCCCTAGTATCCACTATGTTCTGAGATTGATGTTGCTACTACTTTGCCATGCTTAATGCTTGTCATTAGGGCCCGTGTGCCATGATTTCAGATCTGAAATTATTATGTTGTCACAAATATATGTGTGTTTTAGATCCGATATTGCAAGTTGTAGTTACCTACTATGTGTTATGACCCGGCAACCCCGGAGTGAGAATAACCGGAACCACTCACGGTGATGACCATAGTTTGAGGAGTTCATGTGTTCACCAAGTGCTAATGCGTTGGTCCGGTTCTTTATTAAAAGGAGAACCTCAATATCCCGTAGTTTCCTTTTGGACCCCGCTGCCACGGGAGGGATGGGCAATAGATGTCATGCAAGTTCTTTGCCCTAAGCATGTATGACGACACACGGAATGCATGCCTACATCACATTGACGAATGGGATCTAGCCACATATCTCGCCGTGTTATAACTGTTGCATGATGAATGCCATCCAAACAAATCACCGACCCATTGCCTACGAGTTTGTCCCACTGCTGCTGTTACTTGTTTTGCTCTGCTGCCGTTACTACTGTTGCTGCTACTGTTACTTGCTGCTGCTGTTACTTGTTTTGCTCTGCTTCCGTTACTATTGTTGCTGCTGCCGTTACTTGCTTTGCTCTGCTCCCACTTGCTACTGCTGTCACTACTACTATTCCTTGCCACTGCTCTCACTCGTTACACTGCTGCTACCTGCTACAATGCTGTTTCGCTCGCCGTTGCCGGGAAAGAATATTTCCCGTCCACGGGCAACTTCTGGCGCCATTGATACAAGCGTTAGGAATAGTCTGCCGTTAATAGATCGTTTCTGGCACCGTTGCTATCATACTACCTTGCTACTGATACTTTGCTTGCAGATACTAATCTTTCAGGTGTGGTTGAATCAGACACATTCAGCTGCTAATACTTGAGAGTATCCTTTCACTTCCTTTCGGGCGAACCAACAAATTGGGGTTGAATACTCTACCCTCGAGAACTGCCGCGAACCCATGCTACTGCAACAAAATATCTTCCAACGGCGCGAGAAACAAGCGTGTTGACGGGAGACGATTCTTGTCTTGATACTCCTCAGCAACGGCGCCAGGAATCCTTTTGCTATGGCTATGCCTTTAGGGACTTCCTTGGCAAATATGCAAAGGATTCCTCGTGGCCTTGGAGCCCTGCGTTGGTGTTCCCTCGAAGCGGAAAGGGTGATGTAGCATAGTGATGGCTGCTGTGTATCCCTTGCATCGACGCAAGGAATAGTTGTGTCGACGGCACCAGGAATCCTTCAGCTACGGCTACGCCTTAAGGGACTTCCTACGCAAGTATGCAAAAGATTCCCCCCGTGGCCTTGGAGGCTTGCGTTGGTGTTCCCTCGAAGCAGAAAGGGTGATGTAGCACAACGACGGTAAGTATTTCCCTCAGTTTGAGAACCAAGGTATCAATCTGGCGGAAGAGTATCTCAAGATCCTGCACAAACACAAAAAGCTTGCACCCAACGCTATGAAGGGGTTGTCAATCCCTTATAGATTGTTTGCCAAGTGAGAACTGAAAGCAACAAAGTAACAAAGCAAAGTAAAAGCGGAGATGTAAACGATGGATGTGAATAGACCCGGGGGCCGTAGTGTTTACTAGTGGCTTCTCTCATGAAAGCAAGTAGACGGTGGGTGAACAAATTACTATCGAGCAATTCATAGAACTGTGCAGAGTCGTGACAATATCTATGCAATGATTATTTCTATAGGCATCACGTTCGAAACAAGTAGACCGATACTTTCTGCATCTACTACTATTACTCCACACATCGACTGCTATCCAGCATGCATCTAGTGTATTAAGTCCATAAGAACAGAGTAACGCCTTAAGCAAGATGACATGATGTAGAGGGATAATCTCAAACCAATGATAGAAACCCCATCTTTTTACCCTTGATGGCAACTGCTTGATGTGTGCCTTGCTGCCCCTACTGTCACTGGGAAAGGTCACCACATGGTAGAACCCAAAACCAAGCACTTCTCCCATTGCAAGAATCATAGATCTAGTTAGCCAAACAAAACCCAAGACTCGGAGAGACTTACAAGGATATCAAATCATGCATAAAGGAAATCAGCAAAGACTCAAATATAATCCATAGATAATCTGATCACAAGTCCAGAATTCATCGGATCTCGACAAACACACCGCCAAAGAAGATTACATCGGATAGATCTCCATGAAGATCATGGAGAACTTTGTATTGAAGATCCAAGAGAGAGAAGAAGCCATCTAGCTACTAACTACGGACCCGTAGGTCTGAAGTGAACTACTCACGAGTCATTGGAGGGGCGATGATGATGATGAAGAAGTCCTCCACCTCCAAAGTCCCCTCCGGCAGGGTGCCGGGAAGGGTCTCCAGATGAGATCTCGCGGAAACGGAAGCTTGCGGCGGCGGAAAAGTATTTTCGAGGCTCCCCTGATTTTTGGCGGAATATTTGGGAATATATAGGTGCAATACCTAGGTCAGGGGGCAGCCAGGGAGGCCACAAGCCTGCCCACCGCCGCCTCCACTGGTGGCGGAGTGGGGGCTTGTGGGCTCCTTGGAGCCCACCTGGCTTGGCCCAAAAGCCCATGGACTTCTTCCGTTCGGGAAAAAATCATTTCGGGGTTTTTCTTCTGTTTGGACTCCGTTCCAAAATCAGATCTGAAAAGAGTCAAAAACACGGAAAAACAGGATCTGGCACTTGGTACTCAATCATTGAGTTAGTCCCAAAAAATATATAAAAAGGTACATAAAACATACAAAGAAGACAAGATAACAGCGTGAAACCATCAAAAATAATAGATACGTTTGAGACGTATCACACAGCGGCGACAAGTATTTCCCTCATTTTGAGAACCAAGGTGTCGAACCGGAGAAAGGATTGCGTCAAGTCACAAGTACCTTCACAAACACAAAAAGCTTGCACCCAACACTATGAAGGGGTTGTCAATCCCTTATAGCTTGTTTGCAAAGTGAGAACTGAAAGCAACAAAGAAAACAAAGCAAAGTGAAAGTGAAAGTGGAAACGATGGTTGTGAATAGACCAGGGGGCCGTAGTGTTCACTAGTGGCTTCTCTCATGAAAGCAAGTAGACGGTGGGTGAACGAATTACTGTGGAGCAATTGATAGAACCGTGCAAAGTCGTGACGTTATCTATGTTGGAATTATGCCCTAGAGGCAATAATAAATGTATAGTTATTATTATAATTCCTGTATCAAGATAATAGTTTATTATCCATGCTATAATTGTATTGAATGAAGACTCATTTACATGTGTGGATACATAGACAAAACACCGTCCCTAGCATGCCTTTAGTTGGCTAGCCAGTTGATCGATGATAGTCAGTGTCTTCTGATTATGAACAAGGTGTTGTTGCTTGATAACTGGATCACGTCATTGGGAGAATCACGTGATGGACTAGACCCAAACTAATAGACGTAGCATGTTGATCGTGTCATTTTGTTGCTACTGTTTTCTGCGTGTCAAGTATTTATTCCTATGACCATGAGATCATATAATTCACTGACACCGGAGGAATGCTTTGTGTGTATCAAACGTCGCAACGTAACTGGGTGACTATAAAGATGCTCTACAGGTATCTCCAAAGGTGTTAGTTGATTTAGTATGGATCAAGACTGGGATTTGTCACTCCGTGTGACGGAGAGGTATCTCGGGGCCCACTCGGTAATACAACACCACACACAAGCCTTGCAAGCAATGTAACTTAGTGTAAGTTGCGGGATCTTGTATTACGGAACGAGTAAAGAGACTTGCCGGTAAACGAGATTGAAATAGGTATGCGGATAATGACGATCGAATCTCGGGCAAGTAACATAGCGAAGGACAAAGGGAATGACATACGGGATTATACGAATCCTTGGCACTGAGGTTCAAACGATAAGATCTTCGTAGAATATGTAGGATCCAATATGGGCATCCAGGTCCCGCTATTGGATATTGACCGAGGAGTCTCTCGGGTCATGTCTACATAGTTCTCGAACCCGCAGGGTCTGCACACTTAAGGTTCGACGTTGTTTTATGCGTAATTGAGTTATATGGTTGGTTACCGAATGTTGTTCGGAGTCCCGGATGAGATCACGGAAGTCACGAGGGTTTCCGGAATGGTCCGGAAACGAAGATTGATATATAGGATGACCTCATTTGATTACCGGAAGGTTTTCGGAGTTACCGGGAATGTACCGGGAATGACGAATGGGTTCCGGGAGTTCACCGGGGGGGGGGGGGGGGGGGCAACCCACCCCGGGGAAGCCCATAGGCTTTGGGGAGACACACCAGCCCTTAGTGGGCTGGTGGGACAGCCCCAAGGGGGCCTATGCGCCAAGAGAAGGAAATCAAAGGAAAAGAACAAAAAAAGGAGGGAGGAAGTGGGAAGGGAAGGGGACTCCTCCCACCAAACCAAGTCCAACTCGGTTTGGGGGGGGAGTCCTCCCCCCCTTGGCTCGGCCGACCCCTTGAGGGTCCCTTGGACCCCAAGGCAAGGTCCCCCTCCCTCCTCCTATATATATGGGGCTTTTAGGGCAGATTTGAGACGATTTTCTCACGGCTGCCCGACCACATACCTCCATAGTTTTTCCTCTAGATCGCGTTTCTGCGGAGCTCGGGCGGAGCCCTGCTGAGACGAGATCATCACCAACCTCCGGAGCACTGTCACGCTGCCGGAGAACTCTTCTACCTCTCCGTCTCTCTTGCTGGATCAAGAAGGCCGAGATCATCGTCGAGCTGTACGTGTGCTGAACGCGGAGGTGCCGTCCGTTCGGTACTAGATCGTGGGACTGATCGCGGGATTGTTCGCGGGGCGGATCGAGGGACGTGAGGACGTTCCACTACATCAACCGCGTTCTCTAACGCTTCTGCTGTACGATCTACAAGGGTACGTAGATCACTCATCCCCTCTCGTAGATGGACATCACCATGATAGGTCTTCGTGCGCGTAGGAAATTTTTTGTTTCCCATGCGACGTTCCCCAACAGTGGCATCATGAGCTAGGTTCATGCGTAGATGTCTTCTCGAGTAGAACACAAAAGGTTTTGTGGGCGGTGATGTGCGTTTTGCTGCCCTCCTTAGTCTTTTCTTGATTCCGCGGTATTGTTGGATTGAAGCGGCTTGGACCGACATTACTCGTACGCTTACGAGAGACTGGTTTCATCGTTACGAGTAACCCCCTTTGCTCAAAGATGACTGGCAAGTGATGGTTTCTCCAACTTTAGTTGAATCGGATTTGACCGAGGAGGTCCTTGGATGAGGTTAAATAGCAACTCATATATCTCTGTTGTGGTGTTTGCGTAAGTAAGATGCGATCCTACTAGATACCCTTGGTCACCACGTAAAACATGCAACAACAAAATTAGAGGACGTCTAACTTGTTTTTGCAGGGTATGATTGTGATGTGATATGGCCAACGATGTGATGTGATATATTGGATGTATGAGATGATCATGTTGTAATAGAAATATCGACTTGCATGCCGATGGTACGACAACCGGCAGGAGCCATAGGGTTGTATTTATACTAACGTTTGTGCTTGCAGATGCGTTTACTATTTTGCTAGGATGTAGCTTTAGTAGTAATAGCATAAGTAGCACGACAACCCCGATGGCAACACGTTGATGGATGATCATGGTGTGGCGCCGGTGACAAGAAGATCGTGCCGGTGCTTTGGTGATGGAGATCAAGAAGCACGTGATGATGGCCATATCATGTCACTTATGAATTGCATGTGATGTTAATCCTTTTTGCACCTTATTTTGCTTAGAACGACGGTAGCATTATGAGGTGATCTCTCACTAAAATTTCAAGACGAAATTGTGTTCTCCCCGACAGTGCACCATTGCTACAGTTCGTCGTTTCGAGACACCACGTGATGATCGGGTGTGATAGACTCAACGTTCACATACAACGGGTGCAAAACAGTTGCGCACGCGGAACACTCGGGTTAAGCTTGACGAGCCTAGCATGAGCAGACATGGCCTCGGAACACATGAGACCGAAAGGTCGATCATGAATCATATAGTTGATATGATTAGCATAGGGATGCTTACCACTGAAACTATACTCAACTCACGTGATGATCGGACTTGGGATAGTGTAAGTGGATCATGAACCACTCAAATGACTAGAGAGATGTACTTTTTGAGTGGGAGTTTAGCATATAATTTGATTAAGTTGAACTCTAATTATCTTGAACATAGTCTAAGTCCACTTTGAATATATTTGTGTTGTAGATCATGGCTCACGCAAGTGTCATCCGGAATTTTAATACGTTCCTAGAGAAAGCTAAGTTGAAAGATGATGGAAGCAACTTTTTAGACTGGGCTCGTAATCTTAAGCTAATCTTACAAGCTGGAAAGAAGGATTATGTCCTTAATGCTGAGCTAGGAGATGAACCACCCGCTACGGCTGATCAGGTTGTTAAGAACGCTTGGTTAGCACGTAAGGAGGACTACTCAATAGTTCAATGTGCAGTCTTGTATGGCTTAGAACCGGGACTTCAACGCCGCTTTGAGCGTCATGGAGCATTTGAGATGTTCCAGGAGTTGAAGTTTATCTTTCAGAAGAACGCCCGGATCGAGAGGTATGAGACCTCCGATAAATTCTATGCTTGCAAGATGGAGGAAAACTCGTCTGTCAGTGAACATGTGCTCAAAATCTCTGGGTACTCAAACCGTCTAGCTGAACTGGGGATTGAACTCCTGCAAGAAGCTATCACTGACAGAATCCTTCAATCACTGCCGCCAAGCTATAAAGGCTTTGTGTTGAACTACAACATGCAAGGGATGAACAAGTCTCCCGGCGAGTTGTTTGCGATGCTGAA
Organism: Hordeum vulgare subsp. vulgare; assembly: GCF_904849725.1. Lineage (NCBI taxonomy): Eukaryota > Viridiplantae > Streptophyta > Magnoliopsida > Poales > Poaceae > Hordeum > Hordeum vulgare. The sequence goes on along the minus strand of NC_058524.1, from coordinate 114,777,585 downwards.
AGTCGCAGAGTCTGAACTCCGTAAAGAGCATCAAGTGTTGTTGGTGAGCAAGACCACTAGTTTCAAGAGAAACGGCAAAGGCAAGAAGGGCAGTTCGAAGAAGAGCGGCAAGCCTGTTGCCAATCCACCGAAGAAACCCAAAGCTGGACCTAAGCCTGAAACAGAGTGCTTCTATTGCAAGGGTATGGGTCACTGGAAGCGCAATTGCCCCAAGTATCTGGCAGATAAGAAGGCGGGCAAAGAAAAATTAGGTATATTTGATATACATGTTATTGATGTGTACTTAACCGGCTCTCGTAGTAGTGCCTGGGTATTTGATACCGGTTCTGTTGCTCACATTTGCAACTCGAAGCAGGAACTGCGGAATAGACGAAGGCTGGCGAAAGACGAAGTGACGATGCGCGTAGGAAACGGTTCCAAGGTTGATGCAATCGCCGTCGGCACAGTGTCACTTCAACTACCATCGGGATTAGTGATGAACTTAAATCATTGTTATTTAGTGCCTGCGTTGAGCATGAACATTATATCTGGATCTTGTTTATTGCGAGACGATTACTCTTTTAAGTCTGAGAATAATGGTTGTTCTATTTCTATGAGTAACATCTTTTTTGGTCATGCACCGAATGTGAGAGGATTGTTCATATTGAATCTTGATAGCGATACGCATATACATAACATTGAGACCAAAAGAGTTAGAGTAAACAATGATAGCGCCATATTTTTGTGGCACTGCCGCTTGGGTCATATTGGTGTAAAGCGCATGAAGAAACTCCATGCTGATGGACTTTTGGAGTCACTTGACTTTGATTCACTTGACACGTGCGAACCATGCCTCATGGGCAAGATGACTAAGACTCCGTTCTCCGGAACAATGGAGCGTGCAAGTGACTTGTTGGAAATCATACATACCGATGTGTGTGGTCCAATGAGCGTGGAGGCACGCGGCGGATATCGTTATTTTCTCACCTTCACTGACGATTTAAGTAGATGTGGTTATGTCTACTTGATGAAGCACAAGTCTGAAACATTTGAAAAGTTCAAGCAATTTCAGAGTGAAGTGGAAAATCATCGTAACAAGAAGATCAAGTTCCTACGGTCTGATCGTGGGGGTGAATATCTGAGTTTCGAGTTTGGTACTCACTTAAGACAATGTGGAATTGTTTCGCAGTTAACACCGCCTGGAACACCACAGCGTAATGGTGTGTCCGAACGTCGTAATCGTACTTTGTTAGAGATGGTGCGATCTATGATGTCTCTTACTGATTTGCCGTTATCATTTTGGGGTTATGCATTAGAAACAGCTGCATTCACTTTAAATAGGGCACCATCGAAATCCGTTGAGACGACACCATACGAACTGTGGTATGGCAAAAGGCCAAAGTTGTCGTTTCTTAAAGTTTGGGGATGTGATGCTTATGTCAAAAAGCTTCAGCCTGAAAAGCTGGAACCCAAAGCGGAAAAGTGCGTCTTCATAGGTTACCCAAAAGAGACAGTTGGGTACGCCTTCTATCTCAAATCCGAGGGCAAAGTGTTTGTTGCTAAGAACGGAACTTTTCTCGAGAAGGGGTTTCTCTCAAGAGAATTGAGTGGGAGGAAGATAGAACTTGACGAGGTTGTCGAACCTCTCATCCCTCTGGATGGTGGCGCAGGGCAAGGGGAAACCTCTGTCGTTGCGATGCCGGTTGAGGAGGAAGTTAATGATGATGATCATGAAACTCCAGTTCAAGTTTCTGTTGAACCACGCAGGTCGACGAGATCACGCGCTGCTCCAGGGTGGTACGGTAATCCCGTCTTATCAATCATGTTGTTAGACAACAATGAACCTGCAAATTATGAAGAAGCAATGGTGGGCCCAGATTCCAACAAATGGCTAGAATCCATGAAATCCGAGATAGGATCCATGTATGAGAACAAAGTGTGGACTTTGGAGATACTACCTGAGGGCCGCAAGGCTATTCAGAACAAATGGATCTTTAAGAAGAAGACGGACGCTGACGGTAATATGACCGTTTATAAAGCTCGACTTGTGGCAAAGGGTTTTTCACAAGTTCCAGGAGTTGACTACGATGAGACCTTCTCACCCGTAGCGATGCTTAAGTCCGTCAGAATCATGTTAGCAATAGCTGCATTTTCCGATTATGAAATCTGGCAGATGGATGTCAAAACGGCGTTCCTTAACGGTTTCCTTAAGGAAGAGTTGTATATGATGCAACCCGAAGGTTTTGTCGATCCTAAAAATGCTGACAAGGTATGCAAGCTCCAGCGATCCATTTATGGACTGGTGCAAGCATCTCGGAGTTGGAACAAACGCTTTGATGAGGTGATCAAAGCATTTGGGTTTATACAAGTGGTTGGAGAATCTTGTATTTACAAGAAAGTGAGTGGGAGCTCTGTGGCGTTTCTGATATTATATGTGGATGACATATTACTGATTGGAAACAACGTAGAGCTTTTGGAAAGCATAAAAGGTTACTTGAATAAAAGTTTCTCTATGAAGGACCTAGGAGAAGCTGCTTACATTCTAGGCATTAAGATCTATAGGGATAGATCAAAGCTCCTGATAGGACTTCCACAAAGCACATACCTTGATAAAGTTTTGAAGAGGTTCAAAATGGAACAGTCCAAGAAAGGGTTCTTGCCAGTGTTACAAGGTACGAGATTGAGTAAGACTCAGTGCCCAGCAACTGATGAAGATAGAGAGCATATGCGCTCCGTCCCCTATGCTTCAGCCATAGGCTCTATCATGTATGCAATGCTGTGCACTAGACCGGATGTTAGCCTGGCCATAAGTATGGCAGGTAGGTTCCAGAGTAATCCAGGAGTGGATCACTGGACGGCGGTCAAGAATATCCTGAAGTACCTGAAAAGGACTAAGGAGATGTTTCTCGTGTATGGAGGTGACGAAGAGCTCGCCGTAAAAGGTTACGTCGATGCAAGCTTTGACACAGATCCGGACGACTCTAAGTCGCAAATCGGATACGTATTTATTCTTAATGGGGGTGCAGTAAGCTGGTGCAGCTCCAAGCAAAGCGTCGTAGCAGATTCTTCATGTGAAGCAGAGTACATGGCTGCCTCGGAGGCGGCTAAGGAGGGTGTCTGGATGAAGCAGTTCATGACGGATCTTGGAGTGGTGCCAAGTGCACTGGATCCAATAACCTTGTTCTGTGACAACACTGGTGCCATTGCCTTAGCAAGGGAACCAAGGTTTCACAAGAAGACCATACACATCAAACGACGCTTCAACCTCATCCGCGACTACGTCGAGGAGGAGGACGTAAATATATGCAAAGTGCACACGGATCTGAATGTAGCAGACCCGCTGACTAAACCTCTTCCACGGCCAAAACATGATCGACACCAGAACTGTATGGGTGTTAGATTTATTACAATGTAATTCACATGGTGATGTGAGGGCTAGATTATTGACTCTAGTGCAAGTGGGAGACTGTTGGAATTATGCCCTAGAGGCAATAATAAATATATAGTTATTATTATAATTCCTGTATCAAGATAATAGTTTATTATCCATGCTATAATTGTATTGAATGAAGACTCATTTACATGTGTGGATACATAGACAAAACACCGTCCCTAGCATGCCTCTAGTTGGCTAGCCAGTTGATCGATGATAGTCAGTGTCTTCTGATTACGAACAAGGTGTTGTTGCTTGATAACTGGATCACGTCATTGGGAGAATCACGTGATGGACTAGACCCAAACTAATAGACGTAGCATGTTGATCGTGTCATTTTGTTGCTACTGTTTTCTGCGTGTCAAGTATTTATTCCTATGACCATGAGATCATATAACTCACTGACACCGGAGGAATGCTTTGTGTGTATCAAACGTCGCAACGTAACCGGGTGACTATACAGATGCTCTACAGGTATCTCCGAAGGTGTTAGTTGATTTAGTATGGATCAAGACTGGGATTTGTCACTCCGTGTGACGGAGAGGTATCTCGGGGCCCACTCGGTAATACAACATCACACACAAGCCTTGCAAGCAATGTAACTTAATGTAAGTTGCGGGATCTTGTATTACGGAACGAGTAAAGAGACTTGCCGGTAAACGAGATTGAAATAGGTATGCGGATACTGACGATCGAATCTCGGGCAAGTAACATAGCGAAGGACAAAGGGAATGACATACGGGATTATACGAATCCTTGGCACTGAGGTTCAAACGATAAGATCTTCGTAGAATATGTAGGATCCAATATGGGCATCCAGGTCCCGCTATTGGATATTGACCGAGGAGTCTCTCGGGTCATGTCTACATAGTTCTCGAACCCGCAGGGTCTGCACACTTAAGGTTCGACGTTGTTTTATGCGTAATTGAGTTATATGGTTGGTTACCGAATGTTGTTCGGAGTCCCGGATGAGATCACGGAAGTCACGAGGGTTTCCGGAATGGTCCGGAAACGAAGATTGATATATAGGATGACCTCATTTGATTACCGGAAGGTTTTCGGAGTTACCGGGAATGTACCGGGAATGACGAATGGGTTCCGGGAGTTCACCGGGGGGGGGGGGGCAACCCACCCCGGGGAAGCCCATAGGCTTTGGGGAGACACACCAGCCCTTAGTGGGCTGGTGGGACAGCCCCAAGGGGGCCTATGCGCCAAGAGAAGGAAATCAAAGGAAAAGAACAAAAAAAGGAGGGAGGAAGTGGGAAGGGAAGGGGACTCCTCCCACCAAACCAAGTCCAACTCGGTTTGGGGGGGGAGTCCTCCCCCCCTTGGCTCGGCCGACCCCTTGAGGGTCCCTTGGACCCCAAGGCAAGGTCCCCCTCCCTCCTCCTATATATATGGGGCTTTTAGGGCAGATTTGAGACGATTTTCTCATGGCTGCCCGACCACATACCTCCATAGTTTTTCCTCTAGATCGCGTTTCTGCGGAGCTCGGGCGGAGCCCTGCTGAGACGAGATCATCACCAACCTCCGGAGCACCGTCACGCTTCCGGAGAACTCTTCTACCTCTCCGTCTCTCTTGCTGGATCAAGAAGGCCGAGATCATCGTCGAGCTGTACGTGTGCTGAACGCGGAGGTGCCGTCCGTTCGGTACTAGATCGTGGGAGTGATCGCGGGATTGTTCGCGGGGCGGATCGAGGGACGTGAGGAAGTTCCACTACATCAACCGCGTTCTCTAACGCTTCTGCTGTACGATCTACAAGGGTACGTAGATCACTCATCCCCTCTCGTAGATGGACATCACCATGATAGGTCTTCGTGCGCGTAGGAAATTTTTTGTTTCCCATGCGACGTTCCCCAACAATCTAAGGCAATGATTATATCTATAGGCATCACGTCCAAAACAAGTAGACCGATACTTTCTGCATCTACTACTATTACTCCACAAGTCGACCGCTATCCAGCATGCATCTGGTGTATTAAGTCCAAAAGAACAGAGTAATGCCTTAAGCAAGATGACATGATGTAGATGGACAATCTCATATCTACGATAAAAGCCCATCTTTTTACCCTTGATGGCAACAACATGTTGTGTGCCTTGCTGCCCCTTCTGTCACTGGGAAAGGTCACCACACGGTATGAACCCAAAACCAAGCACTTCTCCCATTGCAAGAATCATAGATCTACTTGGCCAAACAAAACCCAAGACTCGGAGAGACTTACAAGGATATCAAATCATGCATATAAGAAATCAGCAAAGACTCAAATATAATTCATAGACAATCTGATCACAAATCCACAATTCATCGGATCTCGACAAATACACCGCCAAAGAGGATTACATCCGATAGATCTCTATGAAGATCATGGAGAACTTTGTATTGAAGATCCAAGAGAGAGAAGAAGCCATCTAGCTAGTAACTACGGACCCGTAGGTCTGAAGTAGACTACTCACGAGTCATTGGAGAGGCAATGATGTTGATGTAGAAGCCCTCCAACTCCAAAGTCCCCTTCGGCAGGGCACTGGGAAGGGTCCCCACATGAGATCTCACGGAAACGGAATCTTGTGGCGGCGGAAAAGTGTTTTCGTGGATGCCCTGATTTTTTCTGGATTTTTAGGGAATTTATAGGCCAACGAGCTAGGGCAGGGGAGCGCCAGGGAGGCCACAAGCCTGGTTGCCGCGCCCCCTGGACGCGACAATAGGGCTTGTGGGATCCCAGGAGGCCCCCTGCCTTGGCCCTCAAGCCTCCCGATCTTCTTCCGTTCTGGAAAAATTTATTTTGGGGATTTTATTCCGTTTGGACTCCGTTCAAAAATCAGATCTGAAAAGAGTCAAAAACACAGAAAATACAGGAACTGGCACTTGGCACTGGATTAATAAGTTAGTCCCAAAAAAGATATAAAAGGTAACCAAAAAACATCCAAAGTTGATAAGATAACAACGTGAAACCATCAAAAATTATAGATACGTTTGAGACGTATCAAGCATCCCCAAGCTTAACTCCTGCTCGTCCTCGAGTAGGGAAGTAATAAAGAATGAATTTTTGATGCTTTCATGCTACCTAACATAGATGTCCTTTGTAACTCCTCTTATGTGACGTGAATGTTACGATCCCTTAGATTGCTATTGACATGGATACAATAATAATTCAAGCAAACTAGCAAGGTAATCATGAACTTTTGAAATAACAAGGCCAAAAGAAAGTTATCCCTACAAAATCATATAGTGTGGCTATGCTCTATAATCCTCGCACAACGAATTTAAATCATGCACAACCCCGGTATTGGCCAAGTAATTGTTTTCACACCTTTACTTTCTCAAACTTTTTCAACTCTCACGCAATACATGAGTGTGAACCATGGTTTTAGCACTATAAATGGTGTGGAGTGTGGTGGAGGTTGCAAGACAAACAAGGAGAAGATGGTCACATTGACTAGGCATATCAATGAGCCATGGAGATGCTCATCAATAGATACCAACGTGAATGAGTAGGGATTGCCATACGAATGATGCACTAGAGCTAAGAGTATGTGAAAGCTCTTAAAGAAAACTAGTGGGTGTGCATCCAACTTGCTTGCTCACGAAGACCTAACACAATTTTGAGGAAGCCTATCATTGGAATATACAAGCCAAGTTATATAATGAAAATTTCCCACTAGCTATATGGTGGTGACAAAACGAGAGACTCTCAATCATGAAGATCATGGTGCTTAATATGCACAAGTGTGGAAGGATAATAACATTGTCCCTTCTCTCTTTTTCTCTCATTTTTTTGGTGGGCTCTTTGCCCTCTTCTTCTTTTTTTTATTTTTTTTGGTGAGCATCTTTGGCCTCTTTTATTTCCTCACATGGGACAATGCTCCATCAATGATGATCATCACACTTACAACTCAAAACTTAGAGCAATAATGACTCTATATGGAATGCCTTCGGTAGTGTACCGTGACAATGATCTAGCATGGCATAGACATCAATGGAAACATCATGCTAGCTATCTTACGATCATGCAATGGCAATGAAGAAGTGGTGGCACATGTCATGGTAGTAGTCGTATGGCAATATATCTCAGAATGGCTTTGAAAAAGCCATAGTAGGTAGGTATGGTGGCTGTTTTGAGGGAGGTTATTGGTGGGTTTTGTGCACCGGCGAAAGTTGCACGACACTAGAGAAGATAGTGATGGTGGAAGGTAAAAGTGCATCTAAACCATGGACTCAACATTATTCATGAAGAACTCATATACTTGTTGCAAAAGTTTTAGTACTAATCGAAACAAAGCATTCAACGCATACTCCTAGGGTAAGGGTTGGTAGGTATAAACCATCGCGCGATCCCGACCGCCACACAAAGGATGACAATCAATAGACTAATCATGCTCAGACTTCATCACATAGCGGTTCACCATACATGCATGCTACGGGAATCACTAACTTCAACACAAGTATTTCTAGATCCACAACACCTCACTAATATAACTTCAATATTACCATAACCACAACTCAAAAGTAATTGAGATGAATCAAACTTATCCAACTACTCAATGCACATGAAGGTGGAAGTTTCCATATCCCTTTGGATAACTACCCTTTTTGAGACTACTATGAGAGCATAGATCAACTACCAAGCCATGCACCGCTGTGCTCTAAAATATATAAGTGAAGCACACAGAGCAAAATCAACTAGCTCAAAACATATAAGTGAAGCACATGTGAGCTGAAATGTCTAACCAAAGGATATAAGTGAAGCTCGACAAAATCACGGTGAGTGCATGTCTCTCTCTCTAGGTGTGCAGCAAGGAAGATTGTGACACAAAAAAAATAAAATACTCATACGATACAAGACGCTCCAAGCAAAACACATATCATGTGGTGAATAAAAATATAGCCCCAAGTAACGTTACCGATGGATTGAAGACGAAAGAGGGGATGCCTTCCTGGGGCATCCCCAAGATTAGGCTTTTACGTCATCCTTGAATCAATTTGGGGTGCCTTGGGCATCCCCAAGCTTGAGCTCTTGCCACTCTTTATCTTTTTGTCCATAAGAACTTCACCCAAAACTTGAAAACTTCACAACACGAAACTTAAACAGAAACTCGTGATAACATTAGTATAAGAAAGCAAACTACCACTTCCTTAGGTACTGTAGCAAACTTAAATTCTACTTATGTTGATGTTGGGTTACTGTATTTTCAATCTTCCATGGCTAATAACCCCCGATACTATCCATAGTTTCATCAAAATAAGCGACCAACTCAACAAAAACATAATCTGTTAACAGCAGACTAGTCTGTAGCAGTCTGTATACTTCGTGTACTTCTGGTACTTCAAAAATTCTGAAAACTTACGACAGTCTGAATAATTTGCGTAGCAACCAGCAGCAAAAAGAATCCACTCAAAAGCTCTCACAGCAAAAAAATGAAAATTCTTTTCGTGAGCAGAAAGTTTCTGACTTTTTCAGCACGATCAAACGATCATCCCCAAGACTAATCATAACGGTTTCACTTGGCACAAACGCAAAAGAAACACAATAAACACAATTATAACAGAATTATGAAAGTGTGGAAAACACGAAACAGAAATAAAAAGGATAGATTCGTTGGGTTGCCTCCCAACAAGCGCTATTGTTTAACGCCCTTAGCTAGGCATTGATGATGCTCACACAAAAGACAAGAATTGATGCACAACGAGAGCATCATAAAGCATGTGAAAATCACATCTGAGTCTAACATACTTGCTATGCATAGGCATTTTGTAGGAGAACAAATTGGCAAGACAACCAATAGTTACCATATGCAAGGAAGAAGAAAGAGAGAATAGCAATCTCAACATAACGAGAGGTGATTTGGTAACATGAAAGTTTCTACCACAATATTTTCCTCTCTCATAGCAATTATATGTGGGGTCATATTCGAATTCAACGATATAGATATCACATAGGACATTCTTTTCATGATCCACATGCTTGCAAAGTTGATGCTCTTCAAAAATTGTGGGATTATCATCAACTAAAGTCATGACGTCTCCAAACCCACTTTCAATAATATTGCAAACATCATATTCATCATGAGGCTTAATTTTTTTTTCAAGATCATAAGAAAAATCATTACCCCAATCATGATCAATGCAATGAGTAGTGGACATAGCAAAACTAGCATCCCCAAGCTTAGGGTTTTGCATATTTTTGGCATGATTGTCACTAATAGAATTCATAGTGAAACCATTGCAATCATGCTTTTCATCCAAGGAGCCCTCGTGAATCATGTCACGCCCAAGATGCGACCCTATCCTCAATTTGGCACGAGGGCCTCGTCACGGATATAAGCGCATCTCGTCGTGTCGCAAGAATGGATATCGTTACAAGTACATGTACTTAAAAGAAGAGATATATAGAATTGGCTTACACTCGCCACAAGCTAGATCAGAGTCACATCAGTACAATATAAAATCATCATGAAGAAGAGCAGGGTCCGACTACGGACGAAAACAAACGAGAAAAGAAGAACGACGTCCATCCTTGCTATCCCAGGCTGCCGGTCTGGAACCCATCCTACATCCATGAAGAAGAAGAAGAAGCAACTCCAAATGAACAATCAACGCGCTCGCGTCAAGTGACCTTTACCTATACCTGCGACTGGTGTTGTAGTAATCTGTGAGCCACATTGGACTCAACAATCTCATTTCCAAAGGTATCAAGACTAGCAAAGCTTATTAGGTGAGGTATGGTTAAGTGGTGAGGTTGCAGCAGCGGCTAAGCATATATTTGGTGGCTAAACTTACGAGTACAAGAAATAAGAGGGGGAAGATCTACGCATAACAGACGTGAACTACTGATGATTAAATGAATGATCCTGAACACCCACCTACGTCAGACATAACCCCACCGTGTCCTCGATCGGAGAAGGAACTCACGAAAGAGACAGTCACGGTTACGCACACAGTTGGCAAGTTTTAATTAAGTTAACTTCAAGTTATCTAGAACTAGTGTTAAACAAAGTTTCCATGTTGCCACATAACCGCGAGCACGGCTTTCCGAAAAGATTTAACCCTGCAGGGGTGCTCCAACTAGTCCATCACAAATTACCACAAGCCGCATAGAAATCCTCAATCACGAAGCTCGCAGTCTCGTCGGATTCCCTAGTGGAAAACCTCAACTCTGAGATTACCCAAAGTGTCACCAGAATCCCGATGCACAAGATATCTCGTCAAAGGTAAAACTAATCCAGCAAGGCCGCCCGATGTGTCGACGAACCCGATAGGAGCCGCGTATCTCGTTCTTAGGACACGACGGATGGAAAAGGCTACAAGTGCCAAACCTCGAGTTGCCCCATGGTGGCCCCGCAGTCTGTCTAGTTTGGACCAACACTCATGAGGAGCACTGGCCCGGGGGTTGACTAAATTACCCTCGGGGTCCGGAAAGTCCCTATGCAATTTTATTAGGGATTAGGCAAATGTAGTACCAAAGTTGGGCCTTGCGAGACCAGCTTTAATCTAAAACGAATTATCAAGGGGGTCCCCATAACAACCCCGATCGTGTTAGGAGCGCTCAATTATGGAACATAACACGAGTAGCCGAAACTAAGGGGGCAAAGGTGGAACAAAACACCAGGCTAGAAAGGCCGAGCCTTCCACCTTTAGCAAGTATATAGGTGCATTAAATTAAATAGCATTTAATATGGTGATATAACAAGGAACCCATGTTTTCACATGGAAGCAACTACACCTATAACTAGCAACGCTAACAACATGGTTAAGCAAGCGGTAACATAGTCACACAGTGGTTTGCTAGGTCGAACAGGTTGAAGTTAATCATGGCATTGTTGAGAGGCTGATATTTAACATGTGGTAGGCAACGAGACATAATCGATAGAAGCGATAAAACTAGCATGGCAATGTTAGTAATGGTATCTGGGGAAATGGTCATATTGCGTGAGATCCCGCTTGGAAGAAGAATGACTCCGTGAAGCAGACGATCCGACGTAGTTGAACGGGTCCTCACATTCCGGCACGCTGCGGAACTCTATCGAGACGAAGCAAATCGAAAACACAATCAACACACGGAATTCACCACACGATGCACAACACATATGATGCATGAGAAACTGAATACATGCAAGTCACGGCATGACAATTCACACAAACAAACACTACACATTAAGTGAAGTTCAATATGCAACGAGTTGCATATTGACGAAACTCCACATACGAGTTATTTAGTTCTATCCCGATTAGGTACACAACAATGTTAAATGTGGGTTAACATAGCAAGAGGTGAAGCGTAATTAAACTACCTATCTAAGCATTTTAAATGAGGTCGGAAATGACATACAGCACCTCCGAGACGACCTCACATGTTAATTTACAATTCTGTCCATATCTGAACTAACACATTTAATTAGTTGTTAAACAGCAAAAAAATAGGTTCACGTGATTCTACGCGTCATTTCAAGCAATTTACACATAAAGAACATCTCCAACGGAGCTACGGTTCAAAAGATACAAGCACCGCAAGATATGATGGCATGAATGCAATATGCGTGCAACGACGGCTACGAGAACTTCAAAACATACAAACAGCAAGAGAAAATGAAACTACACCAGATTCTAAGCAAGTATCATGTAGGACTCAATCAAAACAGAGCTACGGTTCAAAAGATAGGAGCAAAACAAGAAATCACTACAATCTGCCAAAATCAGCCACATAGCATCTTCTACACCCCACAACTACGAGCTACTCAACTCAAACTTAATCAACCAAGGCATGACACGAAAGAGGGCAAGAAGCACTACAACAAACAACTAACAACAACTGGCATGGCATCATGGATCACTAGGGAAAGAAGTCACAAAATGGCATCCCACACACTATTTCAGACTTAGTGAAAATTACACCTCATGAAAGTGCAGTTTTCGATCTGAAGCCATATTGACAGCAGCAAAACCATAAGCTACGGGACTCCAAATGGCATGAAAATTCACAGCATGCTAGAGAAACACAAGGGCTACAACTAACTCCATTGCACCAACCTCAAAAGAGCTACAGATCAAAAGATAGAAGCAAGACAAGACAACAACAAAATATAACAGATCTCAGACTTAGAAATATTTCAGCTCCTCCAAAACAACACTATTTCTAGCAACTTGAGAGGAAGCAAATCACACCTAAACATGTATATCTATTGCAACCAAATATACCAGGGGCTAGACTAAACATCAAAGAACAACTCCCTAGTTGACAACTTAATCAAACGACACACTGAATAAATCCTACGGAAAAGACAAGAGGGCAACATAGCAAAATATCGCGTGAACTAACTTCCTCAAAACCTAAAACTAATTGCACAGAAAAATCCCATACCCCGAAAACATATAAAATATGTGGGGTTGCAACACAAAAATATTTCCACACATAAATGCGAGATAACGTCCTAAACACGAAAAATAAACTAGCGGCAAATCCCTACACGCAAAAAAAATACAAATGACCGCTCTAAAATGCATGGAAAAATGGTTCCTAAAACATGGGCATTTTATCTAAGGCACTCGAGCAATCCGGACTTGCGCGAAAATTAAATACAAGACGTATCCTATTGGAACAACACGTGTATCTAGGCATACGGCATGCCAAACGACGTCAAACAACTATGCAAGTTGCAAAAACGGATTCTACGCGAGAAACTACACGAAAACCATATACAATATGCCGCGATCCGACTTACGGTATAAAAGTTACGTACGATCGAATATATGTCTATTCTCCTGAATAATAATATAATCTCAGGAAATCCTAAACTACATGGGCCTAACATACGCAAACTAAAAAAAAAAGAAATGCACAGGTGGGGAGGATCTCACCTCGCGGGCCTGGCCCAATCGGAGGGGAGGTTGGTCCTCGGCCGGCTCGGCTTCGTGGCCAGCTGGGCCTCGGGGCGCGGCCCAGCGCGGGGGGGGGGGGGGGGGGAGCGCTGCTGCCGTGGTCGTGCACCTCCCGCACGCACACAGGGACCGGCGGCGGGAGTTGGCTGCGGCAGCGGCCCGTCGGTCCGGCGATGGGAGGTGCTGGCGGCGGGGGTAACCGGCGGGATCTACCAGATCCGGTCGTTGGGACTCCGTTCCCGGCGGTGGCGGACCGAGGCGGCGACCGGTGTGGGAGATCGAGGCGACCTCCCTGGCGGCGGGCATGGCAGCGGATGGGGAGCTGCAGCGGGCGGCGGCGCTCTAGGGCTAGCGCGGGGCGTGCGGCCCGAGAGGAGGAGGCAGGGGCGACGCGGCGTAGGCAGGCAGCGGCGGTCGGACGGGGACGGGGCCGGCAGGGCGGCTGCGGGCAGGAGGCGCGGGGAGCTCGGGGCAGGAGGCTGAACGGGCGGCGGCGGCGGCTGGATGGGCCTGCCCGGGCCCGATCTGGGCTCGGCGGGCCCGCGGCGGCTGGGGTGGGTGGAGGTGGCTGCGGAAGAGGCGGGAGGCTAGGGTTAGGCACGGATTTCGAGGAGAGGAGAGAGGGGGCTGTCCAAAAATAATAGGAGGAGGGCCTATTTATAGATAAAAGGGGCTAGGTTACCCGGAATTTCGTTCCGGATCCAACCGTGCGGTCGGATTCGGACGATTCCGCACGCGGGAACGGGCGAGGCCGTGTAGAGGGGATATCCGGAGACGAGAGGGAGAACGGGCGGCGCGGCAACGAATTTTCAAAACACCGACAAACGTCCGACGGTAGACCAAATACGGTGCCGCTACGGTCGACCGTTCGGGTACGAGACGAACTCCGATCGCGACGAAATTCGACAGGCGGCCTAGCTATAACTAATTAAGACCGCATGCCAAGTTTCACCCCGATGAGAGAAAGTTTTCAACACACTTTTAAAACAGGGTTTCAACGATGCCGCGGGCGCGTGCGTGTGCGGTCAGGCTCAGAACGGACAACGACGAGAACCGGCAACTACTAAGGATGCAAGTTTTGAAAACGGGCGGCAACGGGATGCCGATGCAATGCTGATGATGCGCTGTTGGTGCGACAAAAGAAAATAGACACACGACGAAAACGGAAAGAAAAAGGGAATCTTCTCGAACGTCGGCATCGGGCTGTCACAACTCCTACACTACAAGAGGATCTCGCCCCGAGATCCAAGAATGAAAGGGGGAGAGGATGAGAAAGACCAAGAGGTAAAAATTTAGTCGCTTCTTTGACAAACGAGTGAAACCAACTATCCTTGAAGGTTGCAAGGAGATGAGGAATGATATGAGAAGGAAGCAAGAATTCACGGAAAAATTTCGGCAGCACTTCGGTAGGAAAATGGGACAAAAAATTCGATAAGATGGAGGAAATAGACAATATTCATAACAAACAACTAAATAGAGCAAGGGAACACGATGATCTTGGTAGAACAACATAATAGACCCAAAAGAGCAACATCACAATGCCTCCGGAACAATAGAATAGGAACTAGCTCATACGGAAGAAGAGAATGAAGAGAGAATGACAACTACTCCTCAAATGAACTTGGCAAGCATCCTTGCAAGAAGAATTGAACGGAGTTTTTGGAAAAACAACAACGAAAAGAACAAGATAGTAGTGGGCTTATGGAAACCTTTTCAAACTAATGAAGTGATAACCCGTCACTAACAGAAACAAGGATTGATTGGGAGAAATAAGATATGAACAATTTCTTACACCAAGAGGATACAATGAGAACTAGGATCAATGATAAGAACCATAATAGCAACATCCTTAGACAAGCTTTAGGTGAAATTCAAACCAAGATAGCTGAAATGAAGAAATCATGGGTTGAAATATCTCATGATGAAAGAATTGGTGGATTAATTATCTCATTCTTGAAAGGAAATCTCTTCGAGGCTCCTACACTAACAAGAATGCTATAATACCACCTCAAAGGATAAAGGAAGAACAATTTCACATATAAATGCAAGAGAAAGGATACTTGAGGTTCTCCAACAAGAATCTTGAAGAACACTTGAGAATGGATAGAAACCTTGATGAACCACCAAGACGAGCCTCCGTATACAATTGAATGATGCAAGGATATGAAGGTAGAAAAGAATAATATTATGACCTTGCCAAGATTTAGATGAAGCTTCACAAGAGATACTTGATAAAACTTGGAACTCCGGAAAAGAAAGATAAGAACACTTGAGAAAAATGAATTGATATTATGAGCCACTCCGGAAGAAGAATTGAAATCACTTGGGAAGAAGGAAGAACAAGAATAAGAATTATGTTATGCTCATCCGTCATCATATTAAATTGATGACAAGCAACAGATTTAACATATCACTTATTCTACTAGAAATGAATCTTGAAGACGCAGAGAGATAAGCACCACTTGAGGCATGATCGAAGGACGCACCGATAAGAATTCACAACTGAATGGGAATTCCAAGAATGCATGGAAACACATGAGAATGAAGAGATCATGATCCACCTAACAACAAACTTGAATAAGGCACCGGATAATCGGGAGACGAACGAAGAGACAACAATTGAGGATGAAAGCCGAAAGCTGAGAACGAAGAACCTTCTGAAATGATGGCCTTCGGAGGATCGAAAATGAAAACAACTCAGAAATGCACCGGATAGCAAGAAAAGGGATTACTCATGATTGGAACAAATAAGATGACGACACCAAGCTGAAATGATGAATCTCCTAGATAATGAACCAAGATTTGAGAGAAACACCCCTTCGGATTGCAAGCTGAGAATGATGACGAGAACAACACCAAGACACTCTAGAATAGAGAAGAATGCAAGGTTGAGCCAATATGAGAAATAATTCAAATAGATCTTGGAGAAGGGATATGACTGATGAAATTCATACTTACGTCATAGTTGAAAAGATTTAGAGATCTCTGGAAAATTAGAAGAGACATATAAGATCCTCGGAAAAACCTGTGGGTTATGGGCCCACTCAAAGAAACCACTGTTGAAAAGATTACTAGAGCGGAAGATATTGCACCGGTACAAGAAAACTAGATGAGGTTCGCACCTCGAAATAACTGAAGGATTGAAAAGCAGAACTTTTGAAATATCTTTAACGCTCCGGATAGAAAGAGAGAGGAATTAGTAACAAGATAGGCTCATAAGAATTTCCAATATAGGAAAGAATTAACAAGGATGAAAAGGACATGATGACACGGATACTAAATTAAATTCATCGGTAAGGATGACAAGAATGAACAAATATGACACGAATCTCGTGAGAATCTTCACAATGAATCACCGGGTAAGAGAGAAAAGAACAGACAGCGGAAGCACAATGAAAAGAAAACTCCTGGATGAAAATTGAATCACTGAGAAAAAGGGTGGGAGGGCGGGGAAAAACAAAGACAAATTGAGACACATGAGATGAACTCCGGAATAAAATGAGAGAATGATCTTGCAATTTTTTTTGGAGCGGATGGAATTCACTTGAAGAGAAGCACACCGGTTGGAAAAGAATTAACATGACAACTCCGGTAGACAAGAATTGACATAACAATCTGATTTGAGCAAAAGGATTAGTACTCTCATAAAAATATGAGAACACCACTTAGGAAAGATCTGAAATCACCACTTGACATCAAAGCAACACAAATTTGTTGGAAGATTGTCCTATAAGTAACTACTTGAATTCCCACCTAAGAATTCCTGAAATATCTGGTCATGCAATCTGGTACACGGATACAAGGAGTAATATCACACAACTCCTATACTAACCCGTCACCTGTATCACATCCGTCAACACATAACCAGAATCTCGAACCTTCATCTACAATAGACCCTCGTGATCACAACGATACAAAGGATAGCAGTACTCCCGAACAATCTGCACCAGTACTGGGGACATCAGGGTTATCTCGCCACTACTAGTATTGAAGCAATTACGAACATCCTTCGTTCTGAGATACTTAAAAATCTGAATGATAACGATGTGCTCAAGAATCCCCTAGAGATCAACTCCCCTGAAACTCAAGGCAGATAGGAGGCACCAAGACAGAACTCTGTCACATCAGCATCATATAGATTCCAAAAATATCCGCGTGATCCTAAATTTTTTTTGAGTGAGAAGTGGAGTAGAATTAAATTATTACATCAAGATGCCTCACCAGAGCATAGAAGAGGAGAAAAAAGAATCCTACTCTCTGATATATAATTAGACTCAAAGCAGTTTTTCACTAGACTCGACTCGGCCAAGTTCGATCAATCAAGGGGGCTCCTAGGTCGGTACTCCTCTGATACCAACTTGTCACGCCCAAGATGCGACCCTATCCTCAATTTGGCATGAGGGCCTCGTCAGGGATAGAAGCGCATCGCGTCGTGTCGCAAGAATGGATATCGTTACAAGCACATGTACTGGAAAGAAGAGATATATAGAATTGGTTTACACTCGCCACAAGCTACATCAGAGTCACATCAGTACAATATATAATCATCATGAAGAAGAGCAGGGTCCGACTACGGACGAAAACAAACGAGAAAAGAAGAACGACGTCCATCCTTGCTATCCCAGGCTGCCGGCCTGGAACCCATCCTAGATCGATGAAGAAGAAGAAGAAGAAGAAGCAACTCCAAATGAACAATCAACGCGCTCGCGTCAAGTGACCTTTACCTGTACCTGCAACTGGTGTTGTAGTAATCTGTGAGCCACACGGGACTCAGCAATCTCATTTTCAAAGGTATCAAGACTAGCAAAGCTTATTAGGTGAGGTATGGTTAAGTGGTGAGGTTGCAGCCGCGGCTAAGCATATATTTGCTAGCTAAACTTACGAGTGCAAGAAATAAGAGGGGGAAGATCTGCGCATAACGGACGTGAACTACTGATGATCAAATGAATGAACCTAAACACCTACCTACGTTAGACATAACCCCACCGTGTCCTCGATCGAAGAAGGAACTCACGAAAGAGACAGACACGGTTACGCACATAGTTGGCAAGTTTTAATTAAGTTAACTTCAAGTTATCTAGAACCAGTGTTAAACAAAGTTTCCACATTGCCACATAACCGCGGGCACGACTTTCAGAAAAGATTTAACCCTGCAGGGGTGCTCCAACTAGTCCATCACAAATTACCACAAGCCGCATAGAAATCCTCAATCACGAAGCTCGCGATCTCGTTGGATTCCCTAGTGGAAAACCTCAACTCTGAGATTACCCAAAGCATCACCGGAATCCCGATGCACAAGATATCTCGTCATAGGTAAAACTAATCCAGCAAGGCCGCCCGGCGTGTCGACGAACCCGATAGGAGCCGCGTATCTCGTTCTGAGGACACGACGGATGGAAAAGCCTACAGGTGCCAAACCTCGAGTTGCCCCGTGTTGGCCCCGCAGTCTGTCTAGTTTGGACCAACACTCATGAGGAGCACTGGCCCGGGGGTTGATTAAATTATCCTCGGGGTCCGGAAAGTCCCTATGCAACTTTATTAGGTTGTTAGGCAAATGTAGTACCAAAGTTGGGCCTTGCCAGACCAGCTTTAATGTAAAACTAATTATCAAGGGGGTCCCCATAACAACCCCGATCGTGTTAGGAGCGCTCAATTATGGAACATAACACGAGTAGCCGAAACTAAGGGGGCAAAGGTGGAACAAAACACCAGGCTAGAAAGGCCGAGCCTTCCACCTTTTACCAAGTATATAGGTGCATTAAATTAAATTTCATTTAATATGGTGATATAACAAGGAACCCATGTTTTCACATGGAAGAAACTACACCTGCAACTAGCAACACTAACAACATGGTTAAGCAAGCGGTAACATAGCCAAATAGTGGTTTGCTAGGTCGAACAGGTTGAAGGTAATCATGGCATTGTTGAGAGGCCGATATTTAACATGTGGTAGGCAACGAGACATAATCGATAGAAGCGATAAAACTAGCATGGCAATGTTAGTAATGGTATCTGGGGAAATGGTCATATTGCCTGAGATCCCGCTTGGAAGAAGAATGACTCCGTGAAGCAGACGATCCGACGTAGTCGAACGGGTCCTCACAATCCGTCACGCTGCGGAACATTATCGAGACGAAGCAAACCGGAAACACAATCAACACATGGAATTCGACACACGATGCACAACACATATGATGCATGAGAAGCTGAATACATGCAAGTCACGTATGACAATTCACACAAACAAACACTACACATTAAGTGAAGTTCAATATGCAACGAGTTGCATATTGATGAAACTCCACATGCGAGTTATTTAGTTCTATCCCGATTAGGTACACAGCAATATTAAATGTGGGTTAACATGGCAAGAGGTGAGGCGTAATTAAACTACCTATCTAAGAATTTTAAATGAGGTCGGAAATGACATATAGCACCTCCGAGACGACCTCACATGTTAATTTAAAATTCTGTCTAGATCTGAACTAACACATTTAATTAGTTGTTAAACAGCAAAACAAATAGTTTCACGTGATTCTACGCGTCATTTCAAGCAATTTACACATAAAGAACATCTCCAACGGAGCTACGGTTCAAAAGATACAAGCACCGCAAGATATGATGGCATGATTGCAATATGCGTGCAATGACGGCTACGAGCACTTCAAAACATACAAACAACAAGAGAAAATGAAACTACACGAGATTCTAAGCAAGTATCATGTAGGACTCAATCAAAACAGAGCTAAGGTTCAAAAGATACGAGCAAAACAAGAAATCACTAAAATCTGCCAAAATCAGCCACATAGCATCTTCTACACCCCACAACTACGAGCTACTCAACTCAAACATAATCAACCAAGGCATGACACGAAAGAGGGCAAGAAGCACTACAACAAAAAACTAACAACAACTAGCATGGCATCATGGATCACTAGGGAAAGAAGTCACAAAATGGCATCCCACACACTATTTCAGACTTAGTGAAAATTACACCTCATGAAAGTGCAGTTTTTGATCTGAAGCCATATTGAAAGCAGCAAAACCATAAGCTACAGGACTCCAAATGGCATGAAAATTCATAGCATGCTAGAGAAACACAAGGGCTACAACTAACTCCATTGCACCAACCTCAAAAGAGCTACAGATCAAAAGATAGAAGCAAGACAAGACAGCAACAAAATATAACAGATCTCAGACTTAGAAATATTTCAACTCCTCCAAAACAACACTATTTCTAGCAACTTGAGAGGAAGCAAACCACACCTAAACATTCATATCTATTGCAACCAAATATACCAGGGGCTAGACTAAACATCAAAGAACAACTCCCTAGTTGACAACTTAATCAAACGATGCACGGAATAAATCCTACGGAAAAGACAAGAGGGCAACATAGCAAAATATCGCACGAACTAACTTCCTCAAAAGCTAAAACTAATTGCACAGAAAAATCCCATGGATTTTTCTACCCCGAAAACATATAAAATATGTGGGGTTGCAACACAAAAATATTTCCACACATAAATGCGAGATAACGTCCTAAACACAAAAAATAAACTAGCGGCAAATCCCTACATGCAAAAAAATACAAATGACCGCTCTAAAATGCATGGAAAAATGGTTCCTAAAACATGGGCATTTTATCTAAGGCACTCGAGCAATCCGGACTTGCGCGAAAATTAAATACAAGACGTATCCTATTGGAACAACACGTGTATCTAGGAATAGGACATGTCAAACGACGTCAAACAACTATGCAAGTTGCAAAAACGGATTCTACGCGAGAAACTACACGAAAACCATATATAATATGTCGCGATCCAACTTACGGTATAAAAGTTACGTACGATCGAATATATGTCTATTCTCCTGAATAATAATATAATCTCAGGAAATCCTAAACTACATGGGCCTAACATACGCAAACTAACAAAAAAAAGAAATGCACAGGTGGGGGAGGATCTCACCTCGCGGGCCTGGCCCTATCGGAGGGGAGGCAGGCCGGGGCGAGGCAGGTCCTGGGCCGGCTCGGCTTCGTGGACAGCTGGGCCTGGGGGCGCGGCCCGGCGGGGGGGGGGGGGGGGTGCCGCTGTTGCCGTGGTCGTGTACCTGTCCCGCACGCACACACGTATCGGCGGCGGGAGTTGGCTGCGGCGGCGGCCCGTCGGTCTGGCGAAGGGAGGCGCTGGCGGCGGGGGTAACCGGCGGGATCCGCCAGATCCGGCCGTGGGGACTCCGTTCCCGGCGGTGGCGGACCCAGGCGGCGGCCGACGTGGGAGATCGAGGCGACCTCCCTGGCGGCGGGCATGGCAGCGGCTGGGGAGCTGCAGCGGGCGGCGACGCTCTAGGGCTGGCGCGGGGCATGTGGCCCGAGAGGAGGAGGCAGGGGCGGCGCGGCGTAGGCAGGCAGCGGCAACCGGAAGGGCACGGGGCCGACAGGGCGGCTGCGGGCAGGAGGCGCGGGGAGCTCGGGATAGGAGGCTGAGCGGGCGGCGGCGGCCGGATGGGCCTGCCCGGGCCTGACCTGGGCTGGAGGGCCTGCGGCGGCTGGGGTGGGTGGAGCTGACTGCGGGAGAGGCGGGAGGCTAGGGTTAGGCACGGATTTCGAGGAGAGGAGAGAGGGGGATGTCCAAAAATAATAGGAGGGCCTATTTATAGAGAAAAGGGGGCTAGGTTACTCGGAATTGCGTTCCGGATCCAACCGTGCGGTCGGATTCGGACGATTCCGCATGCGGGTACGGGAGAGGCCGTGTAGAGGGGATATCCGGAGACGAGAGGGAGAACGGGCGGCGCGACAACGAATTTTTAAAACACCAACAAACGCCCGACGGTTGAACGAATACTGTGCCGCTACGGTTGACCGTTCGGGTACCAGACGAACTCCGATCGCGACGAAATTCGACAGGCGGCCTAGCTATAACTAATTGTGACCGCATGCCAAGTTTCACCCCGATCAGAAAGTTTTCAACACACTTTTCAAACTGGGTTTCGACGATGCCGCGGGCGCGTGCATGTGCGGTCAGGCTCAGAACGGACAACGACGAGAACTGGCAACTACTAGCGGATGCAAGTTTTGAAAACGGGTGGCAACGGGATGCCGATGCAATGCTGATGATGCGAATGATGCGATGTTGGTGCGACAAAAGAAAATAGACACACGACGAAAACGGAAAGAAAAGGGGAATCTTCTGGAACGTCGGCGTCGGGCTGTCACAAATCACTTCATAAATTTCTTCCTCATAATTTTCAGATTCACGCATCTCAAGCGAAACTCCATAAAGAAAGTCAAGTGCGCTCAACTCACTAGCAATTGGTTCCACATACGTGGATCTCTTAAAGAGATTAGCAAGTGGGTGAGGATCCATATCAATGGATTTTTAGCAAGCAAAGATGCAAGCTAAAAGAAGGCACATGGTAACACAAGCAAACAGAAGGCGAGCGGAAGAAGGGCGAACGGAAAAAGGCAAATGAAAACGGCAAATGTGAAGTGGGGGAGAGGAAAACGAGAGGCAATTGGCAAAAAAGGTAAATGCAAGAGATGAGTTTGTGACACCTACTTAGATAGATCTTGATCTCTCCTTCCCCGGAAACGGCGCCAGAAATACTTCTGCTATTGCAACAAAAGATCTTCCAACGGCGCCAGAAACAAGCGTGTTGACGGGAGAATATTCTTGTCTGGATACTCCTCAGCAACGGCGCGAGGAATCCTTCTGCTATGGCTACGCCTTTAGGGACTTCCTTGGCAAATATGCAAATAATTCCCCATGGCCTTGGAGCCTTGCGTTGGTGTTCCCTCGAAGCGGAAAGGGTGATGTAGCACAACGGCGGCAAGTATTTCCCTCAGTTTTGAGAACCAAGGTATCGAACGAGAGAAAGGATTGCGTCAAGTCACAAGTACCTGCACAAACACAAAAAAGCTTGCACCCAACGCTATGAAGGGGTTGTCAATCCCTTATAGATTGTTTGCAAAGTGAGAACTGAAAGCAACAAAGAAAACAAAGCAAAGTAAAAGTGAAAGTGGAAATGATGGTTGTGAATAGACCCGGGGGCCGTAGTGTTCACTAGTGGCTTCTCTCGTGAAAGCAAGTAGACGGTGGGTGAATGAATTACTGTCGAGCAATTGATAGAACCGCGCAAAGTTGTGACGTTATCTAAGGAAATGATTATATCTATAGGCATCACGTCCAAAACAAGTAGACCGATACTTTCTGCATATACTACTATTACTCCACACGTCGACCGCTATCCAGCATGCATCTAGTGTATTAAGTCCAAAACAACAGAGTAACGCCTTAAGCAAGATGACATGATATAGATGGACAATTTCGTATCTACGATAAAAGCCCATCTTGTTACCCTTGATGGCAACAACACGATGTGTGCCTTGCTGCCCCTTCTGCCACTGGGAAAGGTCACCACACGGTATGAACCCAAAACCAAGCACTTCTCCCATTGCAAGAATCATAGATCTAGTTGGCCAAACAAAACCCAAGACTCGGAGAGACTTACAAGGATATCAAATCATGCATATAAGAAATCAGCAAAGACTCAAATATAATTCATAGATAATCCGATCACAAATCCACAATTCATCGGATCTCGACAAACACACCGCCAAAGAGGATTACATCGGATAGATCTCCATGAAGATCATGGAGAACTTTGTATTGAAGATCCAAGAGAGAGAAGAAGCCATCTAGCTACTAACTACGGACCCGTAGGTCTGAAGTACACTACTCATGAGTCATTGGAGAGGCGATGATGTTGATGTAGAAGCCCTCCAACTCCAAAGTCCCCTCCGGCAGGGCACCGGGAAGGGTCTCTAGATGAGATCTCGCGGAAACGGAAGCTTGCGGCAGCGGAAAAGTGTTTTCGTGGATGCCCTGATTTTTTCTGGATTTTTAGGGAATTTTTAGGCCAAAGAGCTAGGGCAGGGGAGCGCCAGGGAGGCCACAAGCCTGGTTGCCGCAGCCCCCTTGGCCGCGACAACAGGGATTGTGGGCTCCCAGGGGGCCCCCTGCCTTGGCCCTCAAGCCTCTCGATCTTCTTCCGTTCTGGAAAAATTTATTTCGGGGATTTGATTCCGTTTGGACTCCATTCCAAAATCAGATCTGAAAAGAGTCAAAAACACAGAAAAAACAGGAATTGGCACTTGACACTGGATTAATAAGTTAGTCCCAAAAAAGATATAAAAGGTAAACAAAACATCCAAAGTTGACAAGATAACAGCGTGAAACCATCAACAATTATAGATACGTTTGAGACGTATCAACCCACGCGTTGGTGGGCCATTGCAAGACAATTGCTAATTGTTGAGCAACTAGGAGCAGTTCTGACTCCGTTGCCATGGAGGCATCAAGTCAGGAACACGTCAACAACATTTATCTAGTGTCGTTGCCGGGGACTGCTAGCAGCATTTTTCTGGCGCTGTTGCCGGGGAAGCGATTGCTATATTCTCTGAGTCACTTGGGATTTATATTTGCTGATCACTATGAAGAATCTGAAATATCCAAAAACCAAAGTTTTGCCCTCAACTACGAGGGGAGGTATGGAACTGCCATCTAGCTCTGCACTTGATTCACCTTGAGTTATGAGTAAGTTTGCGACACCACCTCCTACTAGAAATCTTGATATGTCGCCTGTGCTTGATGATGCTTATGATGCTACTATGCCTGATACTGCTAGAGATGCTATGCTTGATACTGCTAGAGATGCTATGCTTGATACTGCTTTGCCTGATGATGCTAGAGATGCTATTATGCCTGATACTGCCTTGCCTGATGATGCTAGAGATGCTATGCTTGATACTGCTAGAGATACTACTTTGCCAGATATGCCACTAGGGGTATTCCTTGATGCTCATATTGCTAGAGTTACTGCCAATGCTCGTGATGCTTCTAAAACTGCCGATACTATTGAGATAGAACCTGCTTTTGCTCCTGCTAGATCTAGCTCTCCTAGATATGAATTGCCTGATATACCTCAGGGTTATGTTATGGAGGGAGAGATAGTTGAGGATTTTCTTGTGTGTAAGGATGCCTATGACGCTGAGAAATTACTTCTCAAGTGGAAGGAAAAATCTCTGAAATCTAGGATGAAATACGACCTGAAGTTTGCCACTTCACCAATCTTTATCACCGATAAGGATTATGAATTCTCTGTCGACCCTGAGATAATCTCTCTAGTCGAATCTGATCCTTTCCACGGTTATGAGTCTGAGACGGTCGTAGCCCGTCCTACCAAACTACATGATATAGCCACCCGTTTCACTAGTGAGGAGAAGATCCGCTACTACTATATCCTTAAGCCGTTTCCTTTCTCTCTAAAGGATGACGCTAAAGCCTGGTTCATTGCTCTTGCTCATGGATGTGTGAGTAGTCCCCAGGATATGGTCTATTACTTCTGTGAGAAATATTTACCTGCCCATAAGAAGCAAGCTGCCTTGTAGGAAATATACAACTTTGCTCAACTAAGAACAGAGTCTCCCACAAGCTTGGGGGAGGCTCATCCATCTACAAAATGTTTTGCCTGATCACCCTCTTAATAAGAATGAGATACTTGATATCTTCTATAATGGACTTACCGATGCCTCTAGAGACCACCTAGATAGTTGTGCCGGTTGTGTTTTTAGGGAACGAACTATCGAACAAGCTAAGATCCTTCTGAATAACATCTTGATCAACGATAATGCTTGGACTATTCCCGAACCACCTCATAAGCCAACTCCTAAGAAAAGAGGAATTCTATTCCTCAGTCCCGAAGATATGCAAGAAGCCAAGAAATCTATGCAAGAGAAAGGCATTAGATCTGAAGATGTCAAAAATCTACCACTTATCAAAGAGATCCATGGTCTCGATAATCCGATACAAGTAGTAGAAGTGAATTCTGTGCGTAGGTTTGATGAGACTAATATTCCTTTTGACAAACCTGCTAGCCTATGCTTTGATGAATTTGACAACTTTGTTTCCAAACAACACAGCTTCAATGATTATGTTAGCAGACATTTGGAACAAAGTACTCGTATGCTTAGTCATTTAAGTGCTTGTGTAGACAGAAATGTCAATGATCTGAAGCTTCTGAGTAAACATGCCTCTATGATTACTACTCAGGTCGAACAAGTACTTAAAGCTCAGAATGACTTTCTCAATGAATTAAATGAAAAATCTGTCAGAGTCATTACTAGAGGAGGCAAAATGACTCAGGAACCTTTGTATCCTGAAGGCCATCCTAAGAGAATTGATCAAGATTCTCAAGGAATTAATGCTGATGCACCCAGTCATCCTAAGGAGAAGAAGAAGGATGATAGAAACCTACATGTCAGTTCACCAAATACTGTCACACCTGAAGAACCTAATGATATTTCTGCGTCTGATGCAGAAACACAATCTGGTGATGAACATGAACCTGGTGACAATATGGACAGCGATGTTCATAATAATGCTCAACTTAGCAATGATGAGGATGTGGAGATTGAACCTACTGTTAATCCTGATAACCCAAAACCTAAGAGATACGATAAGAATAACTTCACTGCTAGGAAACATGGTAAAGAAAGGGAGCCATGGGTTCAGAGACCAATGCCCTTTCCTCCTAAGCCATCCAAGAAAAAGGATGATGAGGATTTTGCGCGCTTCGTTGAGATGATAAGACCCGTCTTTCTGCAGATGAGGTTAATTGATATGCTCAAAATGTCTCCATATGCCAAGTACATGAAAGATATCATGACTAATAAACGAAAGATACCAGATCTTGAGATCTCCACCATGCTTGCCAATTACACTTTCAAAGGTGGAACTCCTAAAAAACTTGGTGATCCCGGAGTGCCCACTATACCTTGCTCCATTAAAGGAAACTACGTAAGAACTGCCTTATGTGACCTTGGAGCCGGTGTTAGTGTTATATCGCTCTTTCTTTATCATAGACTTGAACTAGATAAGTTGACACCCACTGAAATTTCTCTGCAAATGGCCGACAAATCAACTGCTTTCCCTATCGGCATTTGCGAGGATGTGCCTGTTGTGGTTGCTAACACCACTATCTTAACATACTTTGTTATCTTGGATATTCCCGAGGACGATGCCATGGCTGTCATCCTTGCAAGACCCTTTTTAAACACTGCAAGGGCTGTTATAGATTGCAACAAAGGCAATGTCACTTTCCATGTCAACGGTAATGAGCATACAGTGCACTTTTCGAAGAAACGATATCAAGTACATTGCATCAATGCTATCGTAAAAACTTCATCGATTCTTATTGGGAGCTTTGAATGCCCTATTCCTCGTGTCAAGATGAAGTATGATTTGCTTGTTGGGGACTTAGTGGATATTCGACAATTCTCTGTTTCCTCTTGCGATTCGAAAAGGTTTTTGTCATGAGGATTTGATCAACCCCATTGACGGATTTCTTTCGATGACCATGAAATGGATGAATCAAAGAGTCACATACCTCTGTTTTAAGCTTTCACTTTCTGTTGCTTAGAAGAAAAATGATAGATTTAGTTTAGTTTTTCCTGTTTTCTGTTTTAGCGTCCCGGAGAAAAATACCCCGAAAATAAAAGTTCTTCGATGGTCCTGAAAATCTAGTATGATTTTTTCTGGAATATTTGAAAAATACTGGGACTGAGAGCTGGCCTGGGGGACACACCACTGGGCCACAAGCCCTCTAGTCGCCGCCCCCTGGTGGCGGCTACCAAGCTTGTAGGGCCCACAGGGACCCCCTCCACTCATTCCAGCCCCATCGTCTTCCTCTACCTCGAGAAAAAATCGTTTCGTAGCTCAAACCCGTGTTCTTGTTGATTTGGCTGTGATTTTCGATCTCCTTGCTCAAAGCACCATTCTCCGAACCGTTTTGGGGAAATTACTCCTTAGTAAGTGACTCCTCCATTGGTCCAATTTGTGTTTGCTCTAGTGCTTTATCCTTTGCGTATTCTTGCTACCTTGGTGACCCCGTTCTTGAGCTTGAAATGTTGATTTTAGCTGGTCCCAAGTAGTTTTAACGCGTGATACGGTCTCTAGGCACTAGTAGGAGTAGTTGCTACGAGTTGGGTTAATCCTTACTCACTTTACTTTCGAAGTCTCTAAAAATTTCAGAATTTTTCAGAGTTAGAAAAAGGAAAAGATGAGGAGGTTCTTGAGAGGATCTTCAAGCCGTACCCCCAAGGAGGATGAGAAGAACCACCCCAAGTACGTGGTTCCTCGAGTCACAGAAGTTCGAGCATGCGAGTGGCCAAGTTATGATTTTTTGCGTGCCACTGGGCTTTACGAAGTCTTTTATTACTTGGTGGAGAACGCAGGTCTTACCGCGTCCGTTGAAGATAAGTGCTCACAATAGCTCCTCCTCACCAATATTTTCGTTCAAAGCTTCAACTTTTATCCGAGGAAAAATCCTCCCATGGTTGAGTTCATGTTATACGACATCCCCCAATGCATGAAACTACAGGATTTTTGCAACGTATGCAAACTACCTTATGTTGGGGATATTCGTGACCCTCGTCCACGGGACTTGGAGGATTTCATAGGTACTATTGCTGTTGGATAGGAGAGAGGAGCGTCTCGCGCTAGAATTGCTAGCATACATTTTCCTGTGCTTTGGTACTTCTCATTATTTGTGGGAAAATGGTTGATTGGCCGTGGGGAGGCTGGATCACTTAGCTCTCCAGACCTTGCGGTTCTGCGCGAAGACCTTTATAACGATAAGACTTATAGCCTAGGTGCTATAGTAGCTCAGCGGTTGAACACAAACCATTCCAAGGGTGTCGTCTATGGAGGTATCTATGCTACCCGTCTTGCCAGACACTTTGAGATACCCGTTAGACTGGGGAGGAAGGAGAGATGCTTCTTCCTGAGAAATATCTGGATTATGATAGCATGGTTCGCCATGATTTTCTGGATAGAGATGCTAGTAGACGGATGATTTATAACCTGGTATTTAGTCAGGGTACTCGAGAGACTATTACTTTGCCTGCTCCTTCTTTGTTTCGATCTTCATGCAGGCAGGTACACTATTATGCCCTCAAACATCTACGCATATTGGGGCTTGGCCCAACCACAGGTGCCCGTGCCCGAGCCGCCAGTCGAGTACCAGACGCCAGTTTATCAGTGGGAGCCAGAGGAGCTCACACAGGAGTGGCATCCACAGTCTGCTTTGGAGTATCCCAGAGCTGGTTATTTCCCGCCTTGGGAGTAGACCAAGCTAGGCCAAAAGCCTAAGCTTGGGGGAGTACGTGTTCTCACCGACCTTACATTCATGCTTATGCTTTCACTTTGTTAGTCGGTGATTACACTTTGCCACTGTATTATCCATGCTAGTTTATTTTCGTTTTCTTGTTTTCTTGTTTTGTGTCCTTTCGAGAAAACCCAAAAAGATTTTCCTTTCTTCTTTTGCTTGTTGGGAGTTTTCTCGTGTAAATAGTTTTCTTTTTATTTGGGTCAAGGTAGAAGATATTGGTTACAATGTTTAGTGGCTCTTGCATGCATACCTGTTTAGCTTTCAAAGAGCCATATTACTTTGTCTTCTCCTTTGTGTTTGCCTGCAGATTCCAGCTTTAGTCCAATGCACGAGCACTCTTATTATTGTTCACATCGTTCAATCTTGCAAGTGAAAGGCAATAATGATGATATATGGTGAAGTGATTGAGACTGGAAAAGCTGGTATGAACTCTATCTATTTTGTTTTTGTAAATATGACTAGCTTGTCGTCCCAAATTCAGCTTTGTTGTGAGAGAACCATGTTTGCAATGACAACTTAGAGATCATAGTTTCTGATGCCATGCTTAATTAGCTGAGAGCTTATAATGGTTTGTCTTGAATGCCAATATAGATTTTGAGATGACTATGATGTAGTATGATAGGATGGTATTCTCCTTTGAATGATTCAAGTGGCTTGACTTGGCACATGTTCATGCATGTAGTTGAAACAAAGTCAACATAGCCTCTACGATGTTCGTGTTCATGGTGATTTATATCCTGTTCATGCTTGCACTCAATGTTAGTCAAACTCATTGCATCTTGATGACTGTTGTCGCTCTCTAGTTGGTCGCTTCCCAGTCTTTTGCTAGCCTTCACTTGTACTAAGCGGAATACTTCTTGTGCATCCACTTCCATAAACCCAAAAGTTTTTCCATGAGAGTCCACCATACCTACCTATTTGCGGTATCTACCTGCCGTTCCAAGTAAATTTGCATGTGCCATTCTCTAAACCTTCAAGAAATATTCTGTTTTGCATGCCCGAACCGCTCATGTGGTGACAGGGGGCTATTGGTATCTTCCATGTTAGGCGTGTTATCCTCGACATGTGTTTATTCACTGTCATTCACGAGAAAGGGGCCGGTAATTGGAATGCCCAGTTCCACGCTTAAATCGAAAACATAACTGTAAAACAAGACTCCCCCCAGATTGATGTTAGTATGGATGGTACGCGAGGATTCGGCTAGCCGTGGAGTGTGATTGATTGGTGGTGGGGGAGTTAAAACTTTACTTTTCTGTTTGGGAACCGCCTATAGCATGAATAGCATGGAAGATATTGAGAACTCTTGGTCATTGCGTTGACAATGAAAGCATGCCACCCAAAATTATTATCTCTGTTTTCAAAGCTTGAGCTCTGGCACCTCTGCAAATCAATGCTTCCCTCTGCGAAGGGCCTGTCTATTTATTTTCCTGTTGAGTCATCCTCCTCTTCTATAAGCACCAATTATAGAGCACCTCTGTCATTTTTATGCTTTGCTTTTGATTGATATTGAGTATGACTATGACTGGATCTTCGTTGCTATGAATTACAATGTTTAGTCAGCCCTTGATCTTTGAAAGTGCTCTGCATTTATGTTTTGCTGTCTCAGAAAGAGCTAGCGAGATACCACTTATTCATATTGCTTCATGCTTGTTTTGATTGAATTGTTGGTATATGAAACTCATTATTATTTGCTCGCTAGCTGATTATGCCATTGATATTAGTTTACCGTGAGACCTTTGTGTCACTTGCTTATGTGGTTAACTTGTGATCTTGCTGAAATTCTGGTTATGAGTTAGACATAGTTGCAACAACAAGATCAAACAGAGTTTGTCAAAGTTTTTCTTTCTCTTTCAGTTTGTCAACTGAGTTGCTTGAGAACAAGCAAGGTTTTAAGCTTGGGGGAGTTGACACGTCTCCATCGTATCTACTTTTCCAAACTCTCTTGCCCTTGTTTTGGACTCTAATTTGCATGATTTGAATGGAACTAACCTGGACTAACGCTGTTTTCAGCAGAATTGCCATGGTGTTGTTTTTGTGCAGAAATGAAAGTTCTCGGAACGTCCTGACAATTTACGGAGAATATTTTTGGAAAATTTGAAAAATACATGCGCAAAGATCCACCGGAGGGGATTGGCCAGTGGGCCACAAACCGTGTAGCCACTGCCCCCTGGTGGCGGCTACCAAGCTTGGGAGGCCCACGTGGCTCTACTGCCCCCAAACTCAGCTTTATAAATTCATTTTCGTCCTAGAAAAAATCAGGAGGGAAGATTTCATCGCGTTTGCGATACGGAGGCCCCGCCACATCCTGTTCTTTATCTGGACGGCAGATCTGTAGTCCGTTTTGGGCTCCGGAGAGGGGAAATCGTCGCCATCGTCATCATCAACCTTCTTCCCTCTCCAATTCCATGAAGCTCTTCATCGTTCGTGAGTAATATATTCGTAGGCTCGCTGGGCGGTCAGGAGTAGGATGAGATCTATCATGTAACCGAGTTAGATTTGACGGGGATTGATCCCTAGTATCCACTATGTTCTGAGATTGATGTTGCTACTACTTTGCCATGCTTAATGCTTGTCACTAGGGCCCGAGTGCCATGATTTTAGATCTTAAATTATTATGTTGTCACCAATATATGTGTGTTTTAGATCCTATCTTGCAAGTTGTAGTTACCTACTATGTGCTATGACCCGGCAACCCCGGAGTGACAATAACCGGAACCACTCCCGGTGATGACCATAGTTTGAGGAGTTCATGTGTTCACCAAGTGCTAATGCGTTGGTCCGGTTCTTTATTAAAAGGAGAACCTTAATATCTCGTAGTTTCCTTTTGGACCCTGCTGCCACGGGAGGGATGGACAATAGATGTCATGCAACTTCTTTTCCCTAAGCACGTATGACGACACACGGAATGCATGCCTACATCACATTGACGAACGGGAGCTAGCCACATATCTCTCCGTGTTATAACTGTTGCATGATGAATGTCATCCAAACAAATCACCGACCCATTGCTTACAAGTTTGTCCCACTGCTGTTGTTACTTGTTTTGCTCTGCTGCTGTTACTACTGTTGCTGCTACTGTTATTTGCTGCTGGTTTTACTTGTTTTGCTCTACTTCTGTTACTACTATTGCTGCTGCTGTTACTTGCTTTGCTCTGCTGCTACTTGCTACTGTTGCTACTTGCTACTGCTGTCACTACTGCTATTCCTTGCCACTGTTGTCACTCGTTACACTGCTGCTACCTGCTACAATACTTTTTCGCTCGCCGTTGTCGGGAAAGAATATTTCCCGTCCACGGGCAACTTCTGGCACCATTGATACAACCGTTAGGAATAGTCTACCGTCAACAGACGTTTCTGGCACCGTTGCTATCATACTACCTTGCTACTGATACTTTGCTTGCAGATACTAATCTTTCAGGTGTGGTTGAATCGGACACATTCAGCTGCTAATACTTGAGAGTATCCTTTCACTTCCTGTCGGGCGAACCAACAAATTTGGGTTGAATACTCTACCCTCGAAAACTACCGCGAACCCATGCGCTGGTGGGCTATTGCAAGACAATTGCTAATTGTTGAGCAACTGGGAGCAGTTCTGACTCTGTTGCCGTGGAGGCATCAAGTCAGGAACACGTCAACAACATTTATCTAGTGTCGTTGCCGGGGACTGCTAGCACTCCTCCCCTCCCTCCCTCCTATATATACCACAGGTTTTAGAGGTGAGGGTTAACCCTAATTGCCACGTGCTCCCTCTACTTCTCTCTAGATCTGTTTCTCCTCTAGTCTAGTTTTCAGCGCTGCTTAGACAAAGCCCTGCTGGACTAGATCCACCTCCACCACCACCACGCCGTTGTGCTGGAGAACTCATCTACCTCTCCGCCCCTCTTGCTGGATCAAGAAGGCGGGGATCGTCATCGAGCTGTACATGTGTTGAACGCGGAGATGTCGTCTGTTCGGCACTAGATTGGGATGGATCGTGATGGGATCACGGGACGAATCATGATGAGATCGCGGGACGGGCTGCGATTTTGATCGCGAAGATGTTCCACTACATCAACCACGTTATATACGCTTCCGCTTAGAGATCTACAAGGGTATGTAGATTCACTCTCCCCTCTCATAGATGATCATCACCATGGATAGGTATTGCATGTGCGTAGGTAAATTTTTGTTTCCCATGCGACGTTCTCCAACAGTGGCATCATGAGCTAGGTTCATGCGTAGATGATATCTCGAGTAGAACACAAAAGAGTTTGTGGGCGTTGATGTTTAATTTGCTACCCTCCTTAGTCTTTTCTTGATTCGACGGTATTGTTGGATTGAAGCGGCCGGGACCAACTTTACTCATACGCTTACGAGAGACTGGTTTCATCGACTGACATGCAGCTTGTTGCATAAATATGACTTGCGGGTGTCTGTTTCATCAACTTTAGTTGAATCGGATTTGACCAAGGCGTTCCATGGAGAAGGTTAAATAGCAATTTGCATATCACCGTTGTGGCTTTGCGTATGTAAGATGCGATCATACTAGATACCCACAGCAGCCACGTAAAACATGCAAACAACAAATTAGAGGACGTCTAACTTGTTTTTCAATGGTATGCATGTGATGTGATATGGCCAAAGACATGATATGATATATTGGATGCATGAGATGATCATGTTATAATAGTTAAATATCGACTTGCATGTCGATTCTATAGCAACCGGCAGGAGCTATAGGGTTGTGTTTAAACTAACGTTTGTGCTTGCAGATGCTTTTACTATATCGCTAGGTTGTAGCTTTAGTAGTAATAGCATAGACAGCACGACAACCTCGATGGCGGCACGATGATGGAGATCATGGTGCGGCGCCGGTGATGATGGAGATCATGCCGGTGCTTTGGTGATGGAGATCAAGAAGCACAAGTTCATGGTCATATCATGTCACTTATGATTTGCATGTGATGTTAATCCTTTTATGCACCTTGTTTTGGTTAGGACGATGATAGAATTATAAGGTGACCCCTCACTAAAATTTCAAGATAAAATTGTGTTCTCCCTGAGTGTGCACCGTTGCGACAGTTCGTCGTTGAGACACCACGTGATGATCGGGTGTGATAGACTCAACGTTCACATACAACGGGTGCAAAATAGCTGCACACGTGGAACACTCGGGTTAAACTTGACGATCCTAGCATGTACAAACATGGCCTCGGAACACAAGAGACCGAAAGGTC
This sequence comes from Hordeum vulgare subsp. vulgare, assembly GCF_904849725.1. Classification (NCBI taxonomy): domain Eukaryota; kingdom Viridiplantae; phylum Streptophyta; class Magnoliopsida; order Poales; family Poaceae; genus Hordeum; species Hordeum vulgare. The sequence continues at coordinate 114,742,855 of NC_058524.1, read as the reverse complement.
GAGCATGAATTATATAGTTGATATGATCAACATGGAGATGTTCACCATTGAAGCTAAACTCAACTCACGGGATGATTGGACTTCAGTTAGTGGATTTGGATCATGCGCCACTCAAATGACTAAAGGGATGTCTATTTGAGTGGGAGTTCTTAAGTAATATGATTAATTGAGCTCAGTATCATGAAAATACTCAAAAGGTCTTTGCAAATTATGTTGTAGCTTGCGTTGTAGCCCTACTGTTTTAGATATGTTCCTAAAGAAATTTTAGTTGAAAGTTGATAGTAGCAATTATGCGGGCTGGGTCCAGAAAGTGAGGATTGTCCTCATTGCTGCGTGGAAGGCTTATGTCCTTAATGCACCGCTCGGTGTGCTGAACCTCGAGCGTCGTCTATGGATGTTGCGAACATCTGACATACACGTTTTTGATGACTACGTGATAGTTCAGTACATAATGCTTAACGACTTAGAATTAAGGCGTCGAAGACGTTTTGAACGTCACGGAACATATGAGATGTTCGAAGAGACGAAATTGGGATTTCATGCTCGTGCCCTTGTTGAGAGGTATGAGACCTCCGACAAGATTCTTTGTCTACAAAGTAAGGGGGAAAAGCTCAATCGTTGAGCATGTGCTCACATTGGCCGAGTGCTACAATCGCTTGAATCAAGTAGGAGTTAATCTTCCGGATAAGATAGTGATTGTCATAGTTCTCAAAGTCACTGCCACCAAGGTACGGAGCTTCGTGATGAACTATAACATATTAGGGATAAATATGCTGATCCTTGAGCTATTCGCGATGTTAGACATTGCGAAAGTAGAAATCAAAAGGGAGCATCAATTGTTGATGGTTAGCAAAACCACTAGTTTCAAGAAGGGCAAGGTTAAGAAGGGATACTTCATGAAACGACAAACCAGTTGTTGCTCTAGTGAAGGGACCCAAAGTTGAACCCAAACCCGAGACTAACTGCTTTTGTAATGGGGGGAACGATCACTGAAGAGGAACTACCCTAGATACTTGGTAGATGAGAAGGCTGGCAAAGTCGACAAAAGTATACTGGATATACATGATATTGATGTGTACTTTACTAAGTACTCCTAGTAGCACCAGAGTATTAGATACTGGTTCGGTTGCTACATGTTAGTAATTCGAAATAAAAGCTACGGGATAAACGAAAACTAGCTGAAGGCGAGGTGACGATATGTGTTGGAAGTATTTCCAAGGTTGATGTGATCAAACATCGCACGCTCCCTCTACCATCGGGATTAGTGTTAAACCTAAATAATTGTTATTTGGTGTTTGCGTTGAGCATAGACATGATTATATTGTGTTTATTGCAATACGATTATTCATTTAAAGAGAATAATGGTTATTCTGTTTACTTGAATAATACCTTCAATGGTCTTGCACCTAAAATGAATGGTTTATTGAATCTCGATCGTAGTGATACACATGTTCATAATATTGTTGCCAAAAGATACAAAGTAGTAATGATAGTACCACTTACTTGTGGCACTCCCGCTTGAGTCATATTGGTGTAAAACCGATGAAAAAGCTCCATACTGATGGATCTTTCGACTCACTCGTTTTTGAATTGTTTGAGACATGCGAACCATGCCTATTGGTATAAACGCATGAAGAAACTCCATGCAGATGGATTGTTTGGACTCACTTGATTTTGAATCACTTGAGACATGCAAATCATGCCACTCGGGCAAGATGACTAAATGCCTCGTTTTCCAGTGAGATGGAACAAGAAAGTAACTTATTGGAAGTAATACATTTTAATGTATGCAGTCCAATGAGTGCTGAGGCATGCAGTGGATATCGTTATGTTCTTACTTCACATATGATTTGAGTAGATACTAGTGTATTTGCTTGATGAAACACACGTCTGAATTATTGAAAGGTTCAAGTAATTTCAGAGTGAAGTTGAAGATCATCGTGACAAGAGGATAAAATGTCTATGATATGATCATAGAGATGAATACCTGAGTTGCGAGTTTGGTACGCAATCAATACAATGTGAAAATTGTTTCACAACTCATGCCACCTGGAACACCATAGTGTGATGATGTGTCCGAACGTTATAGCCGCGCCCTATTGGATATGGTGCATACTATGATGTCTCTTATCGAGTTACCACTATCATTTATGGGTTAGGCATTAGAGACAACCGCATTCACTTTAAGTAGGGAACCGCGTAATTCCGTTGAGATGACACCGTATGAACTATGGTTTGGAGAAACCTAAGTTGTCGTTTCTTGAAAGTTTGGGGCTGGACGCTTATGTGAAAAAGTTTCAGCCTGATGAGCTCGAACCCAAAGTGGATAAATGCATCTTCATAGGACACCCAAAACAATTGGATATACCTCCTATCTCAGTTCCGTAAGCAAAGTGCTTGTTTCTATAAACGGGTCCTTTCTCGAGGAAAAGTTTCTCTCGAAAGAATTGAGTGGGAGGATGGTGGAACTTGATGAGTTTATTGAACCATCACTTCAACCAGTGTGTAGTAGGGCGCAAGAAGTTGTTTCTGTGGCGCCTACACCAATTGAATTGGAAGCATATAATAGTGATCATGAAGCTTCAGGATCAAGTTACTACAAATCTCGTAGGTCGACAAGGTCATGTACTACTCCAGAGTGGTACGGTAACCCTGTCTTAGAGGTCATGTTGTTGGACAACAATGAACCTACGAGCTAGGGAGAAGGATGGTGGGCCCAGATTCCGACAAATGGCTGGAGGCCATGAAATCTAAGAGAGGATTCATGTATGAAAACAAAGTGTGGACTTTGGAAGAACTACTTGATGGTCGTAAGACTGTTAAGTACAGATGGATCAACCTTCCTCCATCGACAATTCCATGATGCTCTTCATCGTTCTTGAGTAATCTCATCATAGGCTTGCTGGACGGTGATGAGTTGGATGAGATCTATCATGTAATGGAGTTAGTTTTGACGGGGATTGATCCCTAGTATCCACTATGTTCTGAGATTGATGGTGCTACTACTTTGCCATGCTTAATGCTTGTCACTAGGGCCCGAGTGCCATGATTTCAGATCTGAACCTATTATGTTATCGTCAATATAAGTGTGTTTTAGATCCTATCTTGCAAGTTGTAGTCACTGCTACTGCAACAAAAGACCTTCCAACGGTGCCAGAAACACGTGCTGACGGGAGACTATTCTTGACTTGATTCTCCTCAGCAACGGCACCATGAATCCTTCTGCTACGGCCACGCCTTTAGGGACTTCCTTGGAAAATATGCAAAGGATTCCCCCGTGGCCTTGGAGCCTTGCGTTGGTGTTCCCTCGAAGCGGAAAGGGTGATGTAGCACAACGGTGGTAAGTATTTTCCTTGGTTTTGAGAACCAAGGTATCGATCCAGTGAAGGAGTATCACAAGTACCCGCACAAACACAAAAAGCTTGCTCCCAATGCTATGAAGGGGTTGTCAATCCCTTATAGATTGTTTGCCAAGTGAGAACTGAAAGCAACAAAGTAACAAAGCAAATTAAAAGTGAAAGTGGAAACGATAGGTGTGAATAGACCCGGGGGCCGTAGTGTTCACTAGTGGCTTCTCTCATGAAAGCAAGTAGACGGTGGGTGAACAAATTACTGTCGAGCAATTGATAGAACCATGCAAAGTCGTGCATCATCTATGGCAATGATTATATCTATAGGCAGCACGTCCAAAACAAGTAGACCGATACTTTCTGCATCTACTAGTATTACTCCACACGTCGAGTGCTATCTAGCATGCATCTAGTGTATTAAGTCCAAAAGAACAGAGTAACGCCTTAAGCAAGATGACATGATGTAGATGGACAATATCATATCTACGACAAAGCCCATCTTGTTACCCTTGATGGCAACTACACGATATGTGCCTTGCTGCCCCTACTGTTACTGGGAAAGGTCACCACACGGTATGAACCCAAAACCAAGCACTTCTCCCATTGCAAGAATCATAGATCTAGTTGGCCAAACAAAACCCAAGACTCGAAGAGACTTACAAGGATATCAAATCATGCATATATGAAATCAGCAAAGACTCAAATATATATCATAGATAATCTGATCACAAATCCACAATTCATCGGATCTCGACAAACACACCGCCAAAGAGGATTACATCGGATAGATCTCCATGGAGATCATGGAGAACTTTGTATTGAAGATCCAAGAGAGAGAAGAAGCCATCTAGCTACTAACTACGGACCCGTAGGTCTGAAGTGAACTACTCACGAGTCATTGGAGGGGCGATGATGTTGACGTAGAAGCCCTCCAACTCCAAAGTCCCCTCCGGCAGGGAACTGGGAAGGGTCTCGAGATGAGATCTCGCGGAAACGGAAGCTTGCGGCGACGGAAAAGTGTTTTCGTGGATTCCCTGATTTTTTCTGTATTTCAGGGAATATATAGGTGAAGGAGCTAAGTCAAGGGGGGCGCCAGGGAGGCCACAAGCCTGCTAGCCACCGCCCCCTGGTGGCGGCTACAGAGCTTGTTGGCCCCCTGTAGCTCTCGTGGCTTGGCCCTCAAGCCCCGTGATCTTCTTCCGCTCGGGAAAAATTTATTTCGGGGATTTTATTCCGTTTGGACTCCGTTCCAAAATCAGATCTCAAAAGAGCCAAAAAAAACAGGAACTGGCACTTGGCACTGAATTAATAAGTTAGTCCCAAAAAAGATATAAAAGGTACATAAAACATCCAAAGATGACAAGATAACATCATGAAACCATCAAAAATTATAGATACGTTTAAGACGTATCAAGCATCCCCAAGCTTAACTCCTGCTCGTCCTCGAGTAGGGAAGTGATAAAGAATGATTTTTTGATGCTTTCATGCTACCTAGCATAGATGTCCTTTGTAAGTCCTCTTATGTGACGTGAATGTTCAGATCCATTAGTTTCAAAACAATAGTTTGCTATTGACGTGGAAACAATAATACTTCAAGCAAACTAGGAAGGTAATCATGAACTTTCAAAATAACAAGGCCAAAAGAAAGTTATTCAAACAAAAGCATATAGTCTGGCTATGCCCTATCATCATTGCAAAACGAATTTAAATCATGCATAACCCCGGTATTGGCCAAGTAATTGTTTTCACACCTTTACTTTCTCAAACTTTTTCAACTCTCACGCAATACATGAGCGTGAGCCATGGTTTTAGCACTATAAGTGGTGTGGAGTGTGGTGGAGGTTGCAAGAAAACAAGGAGAAGATGATCACATTAACTAGGCATATCAATGAGCTGTGGAGATGCTCGTCAATAGATATCAATGTGAATGAGTAGGGATTGCCATACAAATGATGCACTAGAGCTAAGAGTATGTGAAAGCTCTTAAAGAAAACTAGTGGGTGTGCATCCAACTTGCTTGCTCATGACGACCTAAGGCAACTTTGAGGAAGCCTATCATTGGAATACACAAGCCAAGTTATGTAATGAAAATTTCCCACTAGCTATATGGTAGTGACAAAATGAGAGACTCTCAATCATGAAGATCATGGTGCTTAATATGCACAAGTGTGGAAGGATAGTAGCATTGTCCCTTCTCTCTTTTTCTCTCATTTTTTTGGTGGGCTCTTTGGCCTATTTTTTTTTGGTGGGAATCTTTGGCCTCTTTTATTTCCTCACATGGGACAATGCTCCATCAATGATGATCATCACACTTTCAACTAAGAACTTAGAGCAACGATGACTCTATATGGAATGCCTTCGGTAGTGTACCGTGGCAATGATCTAGCATGTCATAGTCATTAATGGAAACATCCTGCTAGCTCTTACGATCATGCAATGGAAATGTAGAAGTGGTGGCACATGTCATGGTGGTAGTTGCATGGCAATATATCTCGGAATGACTTTGAAAAATCCATAGTAGGTAGGTATGGTGGCTGTTTTCAGGGAGGCTAATGGTGGGTTTTGTGCACTAGCGAAAGTTACACGGCACTAAGAAGATAGTGATGGTGGAAGGTGAAAGTGCATCTAAACCATGGACTCAACATTAGTCATGAATAACTCATATACTTGTTGCAAAAGTTTTAGTAGTAATCGAAACAAAGCATCCAACACATACTCCTAGGGGAAGGGTTGGTAGGTGTAAACCATCGCGCGATCCCGACCGCCACGCAAAGGATGACAATCAATAGACTAATCATGCTCAGATTTCATCACATAGCGGTTCAACATACGTGCATGCTACGGGATTCACTAACTTCAACACAAGTATTTCTAGATCCACAACACCTTACTAGCATAACTTCAATATTACCATAACCACAACTCAAAACTAATTGAGATGAATCAAACTTCTCTAACTATTCAATGCACATGAAGGTGGAAGTTTTCATATCCCTTTGGATAACTACCCCTTTTGAGACTACTTTCGTAGCATAGATCAACTACCAAGACACGCACCGCCGTGCTCTAAAATATATAAGTGAAGCACATAGAGCAAAATCAACTAGCTCAAAAGATATAAGTGAAGCACATGTGAGCTGAATTGTCTACCAAAAGATATAAGTGAAGCTCGACAAAATCACGGTGAGTGCATGTATCTCTCTCTAGGTGTGCAGCAAGGATGATTGTGACAAAAAATAAAATAAAAGACTCCTACGATACAAGACGCTCCAAGCAAAACACATAACATGTGGTGAATAAAAATATAGCCCCTAGTAACGTTACCGATGGATTTGAAGAGGAAAGAGGGGATGCCTATCCGGGGCATCCCCAACCTTAGGCTTTTACGGCATCCTTGAATATCTTAGGGTGCCTTGGGCATCCCCAAGCTTGACCTCTTGCGACTCTTTATCTCTTTGTCCATAAGAACTTCACCCAAAACTTGAAAATTTCACAACACGAAACTTAAACAGAAATTCGTGATAACATTAGTATAAGAAAGCAAACCACCACTTCCTTAGGTACTGTAGCAAACTTAAATTCTACTTATGTTGATGTTGAGTTACTGTATTTTCAATCTTACATGGCTAACACCCCCCGATACTATCCATAGTTTCATCAAAATAAGCAACCAACTCAACAAAAACAGAATCTGTTAACAGCAGACCAGTCTGTAGCAATCTGTATACTTCGTATACTTCTGGTACTTCCAAAATTCTGAAAACTTACGGCAGTCTGAAGAATTTGTGTAGCAATTAGCAGAAAAAAGAATAAACTCAAAATCTCTTACAAAAAAATGAAAATTCTTTTCGTGAGCAGATAGTTTCTGTCTTTTCCAGCATGACCAACCGATCATCCCCAAGACTAATCGTAACGGTTTTACTTGGCACAAACGCAAAAAGAAACACAAAAAACACAATCATAAGAGAATTATGAAAGTGTGGAAAACACAAAACAGAAAGAAAAAGGATAGATTCATTGGGTTGCCTCCCAACAAGCGCTATTGTTTAACGCCCTTAGCTAGGCATTCAGTGATGCTCTCACAAAAGACAAGAATTGAAGCACAACGAGGGCATCCTAAAGCATGTGAAAATCACATCTAAGTCTAACATACTTCCTATGCATAGGCATTTTATAGGAATTTTTTTTGTCAAGACAACCAATAGCAGCCATATGCAAGGAAGAAGAAAGAGACAAGAGCAATCTCAACATCACGAGAGGTGATTTAGTAACACGAAAGTTTCTACCACAATATCTTCCTCTCTCATTACACGTGGGATCATATTCGAATTCAACGATATAGCTATCACATAGGATATTCTTTTCATGATCCACATGCATGCAAAGTTGACACTCTTCAAAAATAGTGGGATTATCATCTTCTCCAAACCCACTTTCAATAATATTGCAAATATCATATTCATCTTGAGGCTTGAACAAATTTTCAAGATCAAAAGAAAAATCATCACCCCAATCATGATCTTTGCAACAAGTAGTGGTCATAGCAAGACTAGCATCCCCAAGCTTAGGGTTTTGCTTAATTTTAGCATGATTGTCACTAATAGAATTTATAGTGAAACCATTGCAATCATGATTTTCATCCAAAGAGCCCTCGTGAATCACTTCATGAATTTCTTCATCACAATTTTCAGATTCACGCATCTCAAGCAAAACTCCATAGAGAAAGTCAAGTGCACTCAACTCACTAGCAATTGGTTCCACATAAGTGGATCTCTTAAAGAGATTAGCTAGTGGATGAGGATCCATATCAATAAATTTTCAGCAAGCGAAGATGCAAGCATATTGAAGGCACAAAGCACACAAGTGAACAGAAAGCAAGCGAGAGAAAAGGGCGAGCGAAAAAGGCAAACGAAAAAAAGCAAACGAAAAAGGAAAATAGGTGAAGTGGGGGAGAGGAAAACGGGAGGCAACTGGCAAACGGAGTAAATGCAAGAGATGAGTTTGTGAGACCTACTTGGATATATCTCTCCTTCCCCGGCAACGGTGCCAGAAATACTTGTGCTACTGCAATAAAAGACCTTCCAACGGCGCCAGAAACATGTGCTGACGGGAGACTATTCTTGTGTTGATTCTCCTCAGCAACGGCACCAGGAATCCTTCTACTACGGCCACGCCTTTAGGGACTTCCTTGGCAAATATGCAAAGGATTCCCCGTGGCCTTGGAGCCTTGCGTTGGTGTTCCCTCAAAGCGGAAAGGGTGATGTAGCATAGCGGTGGTAAGTATTTCCCTCGGTTTTGAGAACCAAGGTATCGATCCAGTGAAGGAGTATCACAAGTACCTGCACAAACACAAAAAGCTTGCTCCCAACACTATGAAGGGGTTGTCAATCCCTTATAGATTGTTTGCCAAGTGAGAACTGAAAGCAACAAAGTAACAAAGCAAAGTAAAAGCAAAAGTGGAAACGATAGGTGTGAATAGACCCGGGGGCCGTAGTGTTCACTAGTGGCTTCTCTCATGAAAGCAAGTAGACGGTGGGTGAACAAATTACTGTCGAGCAATTGATAGAACTGCGCAAAGTTGTGACGTCATCTATGGCAATGATTATATCTATAGGCATCACGTCCAAAACAAGTAGACCGATACTTTCTACATCTACTAGTATTACTCCACACGTCGAGCGCTATCCAGCATGCATCTAGTGTATTAAGTCCAAAAGAACAGAGTAACGCCTTAAGCAAGATGACATGATGTAGATGGACAATCTCATATCTATGACAAAGCCCATCTTGTTACCCTTGATGGCAACTACACGATGTGTGCCTTGCTGCCCCTATTGTCACTGGGAAAGGTCACCACACGGTATGAACCCAAAACCAAGCACTTCTCCCATTGCAAGAATCATAGATCTAGTTGGCCAAACAAAACCCAAGACTCGGAGAGACTTACAAGGATATCAAATCATGCATATAAGAAATCAGCAAAGACTCAAATATATATCATAGATAATCTTATCACAAATCCACAATTCATCGGATCTCAACAAACACACCACCAAAGAGGATTACATCGGATAGATCTCCATGAAGATCATGGAGAACTTTGTACTGAAGATCCAAGAGAGAGAAGAAGCCATCTAGATACTAACTACGGACCCGTAGGTATGAAGTGAACTACTCACGAGTCATTGGAGGGGCGATGATGTTGATGTAGAAGCCCTCCAACTCCAAAGTCCCCTCCGGCAGGGCACCGGGAAGGGTCTCCAAATGAGATCTCGTGGAAACGGAAGCTTGAGACGGCGGAAAAGTGTTTTCGTGGATTCCCTGATTTTTCGTGGGGAATATATAGGCAAAGGAGCTAGGTCAGGGGGTCCCATGGAGGCCACAAGCCTGCTAGCTATCGTCCCCTGGTGGCGGCTACAGGGCTTGTGGCCCCCCTGTAGCTCTCCTGGCTTGGCCCTCAAGCCCCCTAATCTTTTTTCCGTTCGGGAAAAATTTATTTCGAGGATTTTATTCCGTTTGGACTCCGTTCAAAAATCAGATCTGAAAAGAGCCAAAAACATAGAAAAAACAGGAACTGGCAGTTGGCACTGAATTAATAAGTTAGTCCCAAAAAGATATAAAAGGTACATAAAACATCCAAAGGTGACAAGATAACAGCATGAAACCATCAAAAATTATAGATACGTTTGAGACGTATCAGTCACCTACTATGTGTTATGACCCGGCAACCCCGGAGTGACAATAGCCGGAACCACTCCCGGAGATGACCATAGTATGAGGAGTTCATGTATTCACCGCGTGTTAATGCGTTGGTCCGGTTCTTTATTAAAAGGAGAACCTTCATATCCCGTAGTTTCCATTAGGACCCCGTTGCCACAGGAGGGATGGACAATACATGTCATGCAAGTTCTTTTCCCTAAGCACGTATGACTACATACGGAATACATGCCTACATTAGATTGACGAACGGGAGCTAGTTACATATCTCTCCGTGTTATAGATGTTACATGATGAATCACATCCGTCATACTCATCCATCAACGATCCACTGCCTACGATTCTTTTACTACTGGTCTTTGCTAGGTTACTTTGTCTAGGCTTGTCCCTTGCTACAAAAGGGATTGGGCCACTTTGCTACTACTGTTGCTACTTTTGTTACTCTGCTGCTGCTGCTACTGCTGTTCCTTGCTACTTCGCTGTTACTTGTTGCAAGATCCTTTTTCGTCACCGTTGTCGGGGAACAATAGTTCCCCGTCCACGTGCAACTTACTGGCGCCATTGATACAACCGTTAGGAATAGTCTGTCGTCATCAGATAGTTTCTCACACCGTTGCTATCATACTACTTTGCTACTGATACTTTGCTTGCAGACACTAATCTTTCTGGTGTGGTTGAATCTGACAAACTCAGCTGCTAATACTTGAGAATATTCTTTCGTTTCCCCTTGAGGCGAATCAACAAATTTGAGTCGAATACTCTACCCTCGAAAACTGTTGTGACCCCCTACACTTGTGGGTTATCAAGACCTTTTTCTTTTGCTACGGTAGCAAAAGTCCTTCCTTGGCTCTAGGAATCTTCTTGCTACATCTCCGGTTTGCGTCGGTTTTTCCCTTGAAGAGGAAAGGGTGATGCAGCACAGGAGCAGTAAGTATTTCCCTCAGTTTGAGAACCAAGGTATCAATCCAGAAGGAGGGTCTTGTCAAGTCCAGAGTACCTGCGCAAACACAAACAAGCTTGCTCCCAACACTTCAAAGGGGTTGTCAATCCCTTCAAGATTGTTTGCAAAGTGAGATCTGAAGGCGGAAAGTGCAATGAAATAAAAAGTGTAAGGCTAAAAATATGGTGTGGAGTAGACCCGGGGGCCATAGTGTTCACTAGAGGCTTCTCTCACAATAGCAAATATCACGTTGGGTGAACAAATTACTGTCGAGCAATTGATGGAACCGCGCAAAGTCATGACGATATCTAAGGCAATGATCATACATATAGGCATCACGTCCGAGACAAGTAGACCGATACTTTCTGTATCTACTACTATTACTCCACACATCGACCGCTATCCAGCATGCATCTAGTGTATTGAGTTCATGACGAATAGAGTAACGCCTTAAGCAAGATGACATGATGTAGAGGGATAATCTCAAACCAATGATGAAAACCCCAGCTTTTTACCCTTGATGGCAACAACACGATGCGTGCTTCGCTACCCCTTCTGTCACTGGGTGAGGTCACCGCACGGTATGAACCCAAAACAAAGCACTTCTCCCATTGCAAGAATCATAGATCTAGTTGGCCAGAAAAAACCCTCAACTCGAAGAGAATTACAAGGATATGAAATCATGCATAAGAGATGTAAGAAGAAACTCAAATAAGATTCATAGATAATCTGATCATAAATCCACAATTCATCGGATCTCGACAAACACACCGCAAAAGAAGATTACATCAGATAGATCTCCATGAAGATCATGGAGAACTTTGTATTGAAGATCCAAGAGAGAGAAGAAGCCATCTAGTTACTAGCTATGGACCCGTAGGTCTATGGTGAACTACTCACGCATCATCGGAGAGGTCATGGTGTTGATGAAGAAGCCCTCCGTGTCCGAATCCCCCCTCCGGCAGGGCACCAGAACATGCCCGAGATGGGATCTTGCGGGGATAGAAGCTTGCGGCGGCGGAAAAGTACTTTCGATGATTTCCTAATTTTTTTGGGATTTTTAGGGAATATATAGGCGGAACCCCTAGGGCAGAGGGCGCCCAAGGGGCTCACAAGTATGTGGGTCGCGCCTACCCCCTGGCCGCGGGGTGGGGGCTTCTGGGCCCCTGAGGCTCCCCTGCCTTGGATCCCAAGCTTCCCGATCTTCTTCCGTTACGGAAAAAATCTTTTCGGGGATTTTCTTCCGTTTGGACTCTGTTTCAAAATCTCCTCTGAAAGGGGTCAAAAACATGGAAAAAACAGGAACTGGCACTTGGCACTGAGTTAATAAGTTAGTCCCAAAAAATATATAAAAGGCATGCAAATCATCCAAAGTTTGACAAGATAATAGCATGAAACCATCAAAAATTATAGATACGTTGGAGACGTATCAAGCATCCCCAAGCTTAACTCCTGCTCGTCCTCGAGTAGGGAAGTGATAAAGAATGAATTTTTGATGTGGAATGCTACCTAGGATAGTTGTCCTTTGCAACTTCTTTTACGTGACATGAATGTTCAGAGCCGTAAGATTCAAAACAATAGTTTGCTATTGACATGAAAATAATAATACTTCAAGCAAACTAGAAGGTAATCTTGAACTTTCAAAATAACAAGGCCAATGAAAGTTATCCCTACAAAATCATATAGTCTGGCTATGCTCCATCATCCTCACACAACTAATGTAAATCATGCACAACCCCGGAATTGGCCTAGTAATTGTTTTCGCACTCTTACTTTCTCAAACTTTTTATAACTATGACGCAATACATGAGCGTGAGCCATGGATATAGCACTATAGGTGGAATAGAGTGTGGTGGTGGTTGTGAGACAAAAAGGGAGGAGATAGTCACATTGACTCGGCATATCAAAGGGCTATGGAGATACCCATTAATAGATATCAATGTGAATGAGTAGGGATTGCCATACAAGAGATGCACTAGAGCTATAAGTATGTGAAAGCTCAAAAGGAAAACTAGTGGGTGTGCATCCAACTTGCTTGCTCACGAAGACCTAGGACAATTTTGAGGAAGGCCATCATTGGAATATACAAGGCAAGTTATATAACGAAAATTTCCACTAGCATATGGTAGTGACAAAGCAAGAAGCTCTCAATCATGAAGAACATCGTGCTATTACGAAGCACAAGTGTGGAAAAAGATAGTAGCATTGTCCCTTCTCTTTTTTTTCATTTGGGATCTTTGGCCTCTTTTTTTTTCTTTTTTCTTTTTTTGTTTTTGGGCTCTTTGGCCTCTTTTTATTTTTTTATTTCCTCACATGGGACAATGCTCTAATAATGATGATCATCACACTTTTATTTACTCACAACTCAAAACTCACAAGGATGACTCCACAGGAAATTCCTCCGCCAGTGTACCGGGATGTGCAACGATCTAGCATGGCGTATGACATTGAAACATCTCGCTAGCTATCTTACGATCATGCAAAGTCAATATGAGAGTGACGGCACAAGTCATGAGACGGAACGGTGGGAGTTGCATGGCAATATATCTCGGAATGGCTATGAAAATGTCATAGTAGGTAGGTATGGTGGCTGTTCTGAGGAAGGAATATGGTGGGTTTGTGAACCGGCGAGAATTGCGCTGCACTAGAGAGGCTAGCAATGGTGGAAGGTGAAAGTGCATCTATACCATGGACTCACATTAGTCATGAAGAACTCACATACTTGTTGCGGAAGTTTTCATTAGTAATCAAAACAAAGTGCTAAACGCATACTCCGAGGGGAAGGGTCGGTAGGTGTAAACCATCGTGCGATCCCGACCTCAACACAAAGGATGTCAATCAATAGATCAATTATGCTCCGAGTTCCTAAGATAGAGGTTCACCATACGTGCATGCTACGGGAATCATTAAGTTCAACAAAAGTATTTCTAGATTCATAACACCCTACTAACATAGCTCTTAATATTACCAAATCCACGTCTCAAAACTAATTGAGAGGAATCAAAACTTCTCTTTCTACTCAATGCACATGAAGATGGAGGTTTTTGCATCCTCTTTGGATACCTATCACATTTGGGACTACTTTCATAGTATAAGCCAACTACCAAATCACGCACCGCCGTGCTCTAAAAGATATAAATGAAGCACTAGAGCAAACGTATCTAGCTCAAAAGATATAAGTGAAGCACTATGAGCAAAAGTATCTAGCTCAAAAGATATAAGTGAAGCACATAGAGAAAAAGTATCTAGCTCAAAAGATATAAGTGAAGCACAATGAGCATTCTAGCAAAATCACGATGAGTGCATGTCTCTCTCTCTCAAAAAGGTGTGCAGCAAGGATGATTGCGACACAACCAAAGGAAAAGACTCGTATGATACAAGACGCTCCAAGCAAAACACATATCATGTGGTGAATAAAAATATAGCTCCAAGTAATGTTACCGATGGATAGAAGACGAAAGATGGGATGCCTTCCCGGGGCATCCCCAGGCTTAGGGTTTTTGGTGTCCTTGAATTTGGCTTGGGATGCCTTGGGCTTACCCAAGCTTGAGCTCTTTCCACTCCTTATCTCTTTGTCCATGAGAACATCACCCAAAAACTGAAAACTTCACAACACAAAACTTAAATAGAAACTTGTGATAACATTAGCACAAGAAAACAAACTACCACCTCTTTAGATACTGTAGAAAACTTGAATTCTATCTATATTGGTGTTGGGATATTGTATTCTCATTTTTCCATGGCTAGTACCCCCCGATACTAACAATAGTTTCATCAAAACGAGCAACCAACTCAACAAAAACAGAATCTGTCAAAAACAGACCAGTCTGTAGCAATCTGTATACTTCATATACTTTTGGTACCTCAAAAAATCTGAACAATTACGAGTGCCTGGGCAAAAAGCATATCAACCAGCAGCAAAAAGAATCAACTCAAAATCTCTTTCTGAATAAAAATGAAAAACCATCTCGTGTGCAAAAAGTTTCTGTCTTTTTCCAGCAGGATCAAACAACCATTACCAAGACTAATCATAAAGGTTTTGTTTGGCTCAAACACAAAAAGAAACACAAAAAACACAATCACAATAGAATTATGATGGTGTGGACGCAACAAAACAGAAAGAAAAAGATAAATTCATTGGGTTGCCTCCCAACAAGCGCTATTGTTTAACGCCCTTAGCTAGGCATTGACAATTCAATGATGCTCACACAAAAGACAAGAATTGAAGCACGACGAGAGCATCGTAAAGCATGTGAAAATCACATCTAAGTATAATATACTGACTATGCATAGGCATTTTATAGGAAAACAGATTGTCAAGACAACCAATAGTTACCATATGCAAGGAAGAAGAAAGAGACAATAGCAATCAGAACACAAGGAGAGGTGATTTAGTGATATGAAAGTTTATACCACCATATTTTCCTCTCTCATAATAATTACATGTGGGATCATATTCGAATTCAACAATGTAACTATCACATATGATATTCTTTTCATGATCCACATGCATGCAAAGTTGACGCTCTTCAAAAATAGTGGGATTATCATCAACTAAAGTCATGACTTCTCCTAACCCACTTTCAATAATATTGCAAATATCATATTCATCAGGAGGCTTAATTTTTTTTCAAGATCATAAGAAAAATCATCGCCCCACTCATGATCATGGCAACAAGTAGTGGGCATAGCAAAACTAGCATCCCCAAGCTTAGGGTTTTGCATATTCTTAGCATGATTGTCACTAATAGAATTTATAGTGAAACCATTGCAATCATGCTTTTCATCCAAGGAGCCCTCATGAATCACTTCATAAATTTCTTCCTCACAATTTTCAGATTCACGCATCTCAAGCAAAACTCCATAAAGAAAGTCAAGTGCACTCAGCTCACTAGAAACTGTATCAAAATAGTTGGATCTCTTAAAGAGATTAGCAAGTGGATGAGGATCCATATCAATAGGTTTTCAGCAAGCGAAGATGCAAGCATATTGAAGGCACATGGCAACACAAGAAAACAGAAAGCAAGCGAAAGAAAGGGCGAACGAAAAAGGCAAACGAAAAAGGCAAATTGGTGAAGTGGGGGAGAGCAAAACGAGAGGCAATTTGCAAACAAAGTAAATGCAAGAGATGAGTTTGCGACACTTACTTGGATGAGTTCTTGACTTGATCCTCCCCGACAACGGCGCTAGAAATTCTTCTGCTACGGTAACAAAAGTCCTTCCTTGGCGCTATGAATTCTTCTTGCTACTTCTCTGGTTTGCGTCGGTTTTTCCCTTGAAGAGGAAAGGGTGATGCAGCACACGAGCAGTAAGTATTTCCCTCAGTTTGAGAACCAAGATATCGATCCAGAAGGAGGGTCTCGTCAAGTCCAGAGTACGTGCGCAAACACAAACAAGCTTGCACCCAACACTTCAAAGGGGTTCTCAATCCCTTCAAGATTGTTTGCAAAGTGTGATCTGAAGGCGGAAAGTGCAACGAAATAAAAAGTGTAAGGCTAAAAATATGGTGTGGAGTAGACCCGGGGGCCATAGTGTTCACTAGAGGCTTCTCTCAAAATAGCAAATATCACGGTGGGTGAACAAATTATTGTCGAGCAATTGATAGAACCGCGCAAAGTCATGACGATATCTAAGGCTATGATCATACATATAGGCATCACGTCCGAGACAAGTAGGCCGATACTTTCTGCATCTACTACTATTACTCCACACATCGACCACTATCCAGCATGCATCTAGTGTATTGAGTTCATGATGAACAGAGTAACGCCTTAAGCAAGATGACATGATGTAGAGGGATAATCTCAAACCAATGATGAAAACCCCATATTTTTACCCTTGATGGCAACAACACGATGGGTGCCTCGCTACCCCTTCTGTCAATGGGTGAGGTCACCGCACGGTATGAACCCAAAACCAAGCACTTCTCCCATTGCAAGAATCATAGATCTAGTTGGCCAGAAAAAACCCACAACTCGAAGAGAATTACAAGGATATGAAATCATGCATAAGAGAGATAAGAAGAAACTCAAATAAGATTCAAAGATAATCTGATCATAAATCCACAATTCATCGGATCTCGACAAACACACCGCAAAATAACATTACATCGGATAGATCTCCATGAAGATCATGGAGAACTTTGTATTGAAGATCCAAGAGAGAGAAGAAGCCATATAGTTACTAGCTATGGACCCGTAGGTCTATGGTGAACTACTCACGCATCATCGGAGAGGTCATGGTGTTGATGAAGAAGCCCTCCGTGTCCGAATCCCCCCTCCGGCAGGGCACCAGAACGTGCCCCAGATGGGATCTTGCGGAGACAGAAGCTTGCGGCGGTGGAAAAGTACTTTCAATGATCTCCTGATTTTTTTGGGATTTTTAGGGAATATATAGGCACAACCCCTAGGGCAGAGGGCACCCAGGGGGACCACAAGCCTGTGGGCCGCGGCCTACCCCCCTGGCCGCGGGGTGGGAGATTGTGGGGCCCCTGAGGCTCCCCTGCCTTGGCTCCCAAGCTACCCGATCTTCTTCCGGTACGGAAAAAATCTTTTCGGGTATTTTCTTCCGTTTGGACTCTGTTTCAAAATCTCCTCTAAAAGGGGTCAAAAACATGGAAAAACAGGAACTGGCAGTTGGCACTGAGTTAATAAGTTAGTCCCAAAAAATATATAAAAGGCATGCAAAACATCCAAAGTTTGACAAGATAATAGCATGAAACCATCAAAAATTATAGATTTGTTGGAGACGTATTAGAAGACATACGATGATGGTGAAAAGTCACCATTAAGAAAGCTCAACTTGTCGCAAAAATGTTTCCGACAAGTTCAAAGAGTTGACTATGATGAGACTTCCTCACTCGTAGCGATGCTAAAAATCTGTTGGAATTATGTTAGCAGTTGCTGCATTATTTATGAGATCTTGCAGATATGATATCAAAACATTGTTTCCTTGACAGTTTCCTTGAGGAAAGGTTGTATGTGATACAACCAGAAGGTTTTGTCGATCCTAAGGATGCTAACAAGTATGCAAGCTCCAGCGATCCATCTACGGACTATTGCAAGCATCTTAGAGTTGGAATATACGCTTTGATTAGATTATCAAAGCTGTTGGATTTATACAAAGTTTATGAGAAACTTGTATTTCCAAGTAAGTGAGTGGGAGCACTATAGAATTTCTGATGACTATGTGGTTGACATATTGTTGATCAGAAATAATGTAGAATTTCTGGAAAGCATGAAGGGTTTTTTGAAAGGAGTTTTTCAAAGGAAAACCTGGATAGAGCTACTTGAACATTGAGCATCAAGATCTATAGAGATAGATTAATACGCTTAATAAAACTTTCTGTGAAATGCATGCCTTGACAAGGTTTTGAAGGAATTCAAAATAGATCAGCAAAGGAGTTCTTAGCTGTGTTGTAAGGTGTGAATTTGAGTAAGACTCAAAAGCTCGACCACGACAGAAGAAAGAGAAAGGACAAAGGTCATCCCTTATGCTTTAGCCATTGGCTCTATAGTATGGTATGCTGTGTACCGCACCTGATGTGTGCCTTGCCATGAATCTGTCAAGGGGTAAAAAAGTGATCTAGTAATGGATTACTAGACAATAGTCAAAAGTTATACTTAGTAACTAGTGGACTAAGGAATTTTTCTCGATTATGGAGGTGATAAAAGAGTTTGTCCTAAAGGGTTACGTCGATGCAAGCTTTGACACTAATCCGGATGACCCTGAGTAGTAATCGTATAGTGGAGCAGTCATTTGGAATAGTTCCAAATGGCGCGTGGTAGCAGCATCTATAGGATGACATAGAGATCTGTAAAACACACACGAATCTAAAAGGTTCATGCCTATTGACTAAGAACCTCTCTCACAAGCAAGACATGACCGAACCCCATAACTGTATGGGTGTTAGATACATTACAATCAAACAGTGATGTGAACTAGATTATTGACTCTAGTGCAAGTGGGAGACTGTTGGTAATATGCCCTAGAGGCAATAATAAATTGGTTATTGTTATATTTCCTTGTTCATGATAAACATTTCTTAGCCATGCTAGAATTTTATAGATTGAAACTCAAATACATGTGTGGATACATAGACAACACACTGTCACTAGTGAACCTCTAGTTGACTAGCTCGTTGATCAAAGATGGTCAAGGTTTCCTGGCCATAGGCAAGTGTTGTCACTTGATAACGGGATCACATCATTAGGATAATGATGTGATGGACAAGACCCAAACTATAAATGTAGCATATGATTGTGTCAGTTTATTGCTACTGTTTTCTACATGTCAATGTATCTATTCCTATGACCATGAGATCATGCAACTCCCGGACACCGGAGGAATACCTTGTGTGTATCAAACGTCGCAACGTTACTGAGTGACTATAAAGGTGCTCCACATGTATCTCCAAAGGTGTCTGTTGGGTTGGCATGGATCAAGACTCGGATTTGTCACTCCATGTGACGGAGAGGTATCTCGGGGCCCACTCGGTAATACAACATCACAACAAGCCTTGCAAGCAGTGTGACTAAGGAGTTAGTTACGGGATCTTGTATTACGGAACGAGTAAAGAGACTTGATGGTAACGAGATTGAACTAGGTATGGAGATACCGACGATTGAATCTCGGGCAAGTAACATACCGAAGGACACAGGGAACAAAATACGGGATTAACTGAATCCTTGACATAGAGGTTAAACCGATAGAGATCTTCGTACAATATGTAGGAGGCAATATAGACATCTAGGTCCCATTATTGGTTATTGACTGGGGAGTGTCAAGTCATGCTTGCATAGTTCTCGAACCCGCAGGGTCTACACACTTAAGGTTCAGTGACATTTCAGTATTATTGAGTTATGTGTGTTTGGTAACTGAAAGTTGTTCGGAGTCCCAGATGAGATCCAGGACATCACGAGGAGCTACAGAATGGTTCGTAGGTAAATATTTATATATAGGAAAGTGGGTTCTAAACTCCGGAAAAGTTTCGTGCATTTCCGGCAGTGTACCCGGAGTGACGAATGGGTTCCGGGGGTCAACCAGGTGGTCCCACCCACCCCAAAGGGTCTCATGGGATGTGGGAGGATGTGGACCGGCCCTTAGTGGGCTGGCCGAAGCCTCCACTAAATCCGAAGGCGGATTGGAGGTGGGAAGGAAAGAAACCCAAAGGTGGAAAGGGTTTCCAAGTGGAGAGGAGGAATCCTACTCCTAGTAGGATTGGATTAGGACTCCTCCACCTCCAGTTTTGGCCAAACCTTGAGGGTTTGAGGCTGCCTCCTCCCCTCCCTCCCTCCTATATATATGAGAGGTTTTAGAGGTGAGGGTTAACCCTAATTGCCACGTGCTCCTCTACTTCTCTCTAGATCTGTTTCTCCTCTAGTCTAGTTTTCAACGGTGCTTAGGTGAAGCCGTGCTGGACTAGCTCCACCACCACCACCACCATGCCGCCATGTTGGAGAACTCATCTACCTCTTCGCCCCTCTTGCTGGATCAAGAAGGCGGGGATCATCATCGAGCTATACGTGTGTTGAACGCGGAGGTGTCGTCCGTTCGACACTAGATCGGGATGGATCTTGATGGGATTGTAGGACGGATCGTGATGAGATCGCTGGACCGGTGATACGGCTCAAACGTATCTATAATTTTTGATGGTTTCACGTTGTTATCTTTTCTTCTTTGGTTGTTTTATGTATCTTTTTATATCTTTTTGGGACCAACTTATTAATTCAGTGCCAAGTGTGAGTTCCTGTTTTTCCGTGTTTTTTGACTCCTTTCAGATCTGATTTTGGAACGGAGTCCAAACAGCAGAAAAACCCCGAAATGATTTTTTCCCGAACGGAAGAAGACCAGGGGACATTTGGGCCAAGCTAGGTGGGCTCCAGGGAGCCCACAAGCCCCCACTCCGACACCAGGGGGGAGGCGGCGGTGGGCAGGCTTGTGGCCTCCCTGGCCGCCCCCTGACCTAGGTCTTTGGCCTATAAATTCGCAAATATTCCGCAAAAAATCAGGGGAGCCTCGAAAATACTTTTCCGCCGCCGCAAGCTTCCGTTTCCGCGAGATCTCATCTGGAGACCCTTCCCGGTGCCCTGCCGGAGGGGACTTTGGAGTTGGAGGGCTTATTCATCATCATCATCATCGCCCCTCCAATGACTCGTGAGTAGTTCACTTCAGACCTACGGGTCCGTAGTTAGTAGCTAGATGGCTTCTTCTCTCTCTTGGATCTTCAATACAAAGTTCTCCATGATCTTCATGGAGATCTATCCGATGTAATCTTCTTTCGCGGTGTGTTTGTCGAGATCCGATGAATTGTGGATTTGTGATCAGATTATCTATGATATATATTTGAATCTTTGCTGATTTCTTATATGCATGATTTGATATCCTTGTAAGTATCTCCGAGTCTAGGGTTTTGTTTGGCCAACTAGATCTATGATTCTTGCAATGGGAGAAGTGCTTGGTTTTGGGTTCTACCATGTGGTGACCTGTCCAAGTGACATTAGGGGCAGCAAGGCACACATCAAGTAGTTGCCATCAAGGGTAAAAAGATGGGGTTTTTATCATTGGTTTGAGATTATCCCTCTACATCATGTCATCTTGCTTAAGGCGTTACTCTGTTCTTATGGACTTAATACACTAGATGCATGCTGGATAGCGGTCGATGTGTGGAGTAATAGTAGTAGATGCAGAAAGTATCGGTCTACTTGTTTTGGACTTGATGCCTATAGATATAATCATTGCATAGATATCATCACGACTTGCGTGGTTCTATCAATTGCTCGACAGTAATTTGTTCACCCACTGTCTACTTGCTTTCATGAGAGAAGCCACTAGTAAACACTACAGCCCCCAGTTCTATTCACATCCATCGTTTACACCTCCGCTTTTACTTTGCTTTGTTACTTTGTTGCTTTCAGTTCTCACTTGGCAAACAATCTATAAGGGATTGACAGCCACCTCATAGTGTTGGGAGCAAGCTTTTGTGTTTGTGCAGGATCTTGTGATACTCCTCCACCGGATTGATACCTTGGTTCTCAAACTAGGGGAAATACTTACCACCGCTGTGCTACATCACCCTTTCCGCTTCGAGGGAACACCAACGCAAGGCTCCAAGGCCACGGGGGAAATCCTTTGCATACTTGCCTAGGAAGTCCCTTAAGGTGTAGCCGCAGCTGAAGGATTCCTGGTGCCGTCGACACGACTATTTCTGGCGCCGTTGCAAGGGAAGCACAACTGACATCAGAAGCATTTCTGGCGCCGTTGCCGGGGAGGATAAATCAAGATCTATCCAAGTAGGTCTCACAAACTCTTCTCTTGCATTTACTTTTGTTGCCAGTTGCCTCTCGTTTTCCTCTCCCCCACTTCACATTTGCCGTTTTCATTTGCCTTTCTCCTTTGCCTTTTTCGTTTGCCTTTTTCGTTTGCCTTTTCGTTCGCCCTTTTCTCTCGCTTGCTTTCTGTTCGCTTGTGTGCCATGTGCCTTCAATATGCTTGCATCTTCGCTTGCTGAAAATCTATTGATATGGATCCTCATCCACTAGCTAGTCTCTTTTAGAGACCCACTATTGTTGAACTAATTGCTAGTGAGTTGAGGGCAATTGACTATATATATGGAGTTTTGCTTAAGATGCGTGAATCTGAAAATTGTGAGGAAGAAATTCATGAAGTGATTCACGAGGGCTCCTTGGATGAAAAGCATGATTGCAATGATTTCACTATAAATCCTATTAGTTACAATCATGCTAAAAATATGCAAAACCCTAAGCTTGGGGATGTTAGTTTTGCTATGTCCACTGCTTGTTGCAATAATCATGATTGGGGTGATGATCTTTCTTATGATCTTGAAAATTTGTTTAAACCTCATGATGAATATGATATTTGCAATAATATTGAAAGTGGGTTTGGAGAAGTCATGACTTTAGTTGATGATAATCCCACTATTCTTGAAGAGCGTCAACTTTGCATGCATGTGGATCATGAAAAGAATATCCTATTGGATAGCTATATTGTTGAATTTGAATATGATCCCACTTGTAATTTCTATGAGAGAGAAAAATATTTTGGTAGAAACTTTCATGTTACCAAATTACCTCTCGTTATGTGGAGATTGCTATTGTCTCTTTCTTCTTCCTTGCATATGGCAACTATTGGTTTCCTTGACAATCTGTTTTCCTATAAAATGCCTATGCATAGGAAGTATGTTAGACTTAGATGTGGTTTTCACATGGTTTAGGATGCTCTCATTGTGCTTCAATTCTTGTCTTTTGTGAGAGCATTGAATGCCTAGCTAAGGGCGTTAAACAAAAGCGCTTGTTGGGAGGCAACCCAACGAATCTATCCTTTTTCTTTCTGTTTTGTGCTTTCCACACTTTCATAATTCTGTCATGATTGTGTTTTTTGTGTTTCCTTTTGCGTTTGTGCCAAGCAAAACCGTTATGATTAGTCTTAGGGATGATCGTTTGGTCATGCTGGAAAATACAGAAACTTTCTGATCACGAAAATAATTTTCATGTTTTTTATGTAAGAGCTTTTGAGTTGATTCATTTTGTTGCTGATTGCTACGCAAATTCTTCAGACTGTCGTAATGTTTCAGAATTTTTCAAGTACCAGAGGTATACTAAATATACAGATTTCTACAGACTGGTCTGCTGTTAACAGATTCTGTTTTTGTTGTGTTGGTTTCTTATTTTGATGAAACTATGGATAGTATCGGTGGGTATTAGCCATGGAAGATTGAAAGTACAGTAACCCAGCATCAGAAAAAGTAGAATTTAAGTTTGCTACAGTACATAAGGAAGTGGTGGTTTGCTTTCTTGTACTAATGTTATCACAAGTTTCTGTTTTAGTTTCGTGTTGTGAAGTTTTCAAGTTTTGGGTGAATTTCTTATGGACAAAGAGATAAAGAGTGGCAAGAGCTCAAGCTTGGGGATTACCAAGGCACCCCAAGAGATTCAAGGATGTCGTAAAAGCCTAAGCTTGGGGATGCCCTGGGAAGGCATCCCCTCTCTCGTCTTCAATCCATGGCTAACGTTACTTGGGGCTATATTTTTATTCACCACATGTTATGTGTTTTCGCTTGGAGCGTCTTGTATCGTAGGAGTATTTTATTTTTGTTGTGTCACAATCATCCTTGCTGCACACCTAGAGAGAGAGACATGCACACACCGTGATTTTGTCGAGCTTCACTTATATCTTTTGGTAGACAATTCAGCTCACATGTGCTTCACTTATATCTTTTGAGCTAGATACTTTTGCTCTATGTGCTTCACTTATATCTTTTAGAGCACAGCACTGCGTGGCTTGGTAGTTGATCTATGCTTTGAAAGTAGTCTCAAAAGGGGTAGTTATCCAAAGGGATACGAAAACTTCCACCTTCATGTGCATTGAATAGTTAGAGAACTTCGATTCATCTCAATTAGTTTTGAGTTGTGGTTATGGTAATATTGAAGTCATGCTAGTAAGGTGTTGTGGATCTAGAAATACTTGTGTTGAAGTTAGTGATTCCCGTAGCATGCACGTATGGTGAACCGCTATGTGATGAAATCTGAGCATGATTAGTATATTGATTGTCATCCTTTGCGTGGCGGTCGGGATCACGCGATGATTTATACCTACCAACCCTGCCCCTAGGTGTATGCGTTGAATGCTTTGTTTCGATTACTAATAAAACTTTTGCAACAAGTATATGAGTTCTTCATGACTAATGTTGAGTACATGGTTTAGATGCACTTTCACCTTCCACCATCACTATCTTCTTAGTGCCGTGCAACTTTCGCCGGTGCAGAAAACCCACCATTAGCCTCCCTCAAAACAGCCACCATACCTACCTACTATGGCTTTTTCAAAGTCATTCCGAGATATATTGCCATGCAACTACCACCATGACATGTGCCACCACGTCTACATTTCCATTGCATGATCGTAAGATAGCTAGCATGATGTTTCCATTAATGTCTATGCCATGCTAAATCATTGTCACGGTACACTACCGAAGGCATTCCATATAGAGTCATAGTTGCTCTAAGTTTTGAGTTGAAAGTGTGATGATCTTCATTAATGGAGCATTGTCCCATGTGAGGAAATAAAAAGAGGCCAAAGAAGCCCACCAAAAAAAAGAGGCCAAAGAGCCCACCAATAAAAAAAATGAGATAAAAATAGAGAAGGGACAATGCTACCACTTTTTCCACACTTGTGCATGTTAAGCACCATGATCTTCATGATTGAGAGTGTCTCGTTTTGTCACCACCATATAGCTAGTGGGAAATTTTCATTATATAAATTAGCTTGTATATTCCAATGATAGGCTTCCCCAAAATTGCCTTAGGTCTTTGTGAGCAACCAAGTTGGATGCACACCCACTAGGTTTCTTTAAGAGCTTTCACATACTCGTAGCTCTAGTGCATCATTTGTATGGCAATCCCTACTCATTCACATTGATATCTATTGATGAGCATCTCCACAGCTCATTGCTATGCCTAGTTAATGTGACTATCTTCTCCTTTTTTGTCTTGCAACCTCCACCACATTCCACACCATCTGTAGTGCTATAACCATGGCTCACGCTCATGTATTGCGTGAGAGTTGAAAAGGTTTGAGAAAGTAAAGGTGTGAAACAATTACTTGGCCAATACCAGGGTTGTGCATGATTTAAATTTGTTGTGCAATGATGATAGAGCATAGCCAGACTATATGCTTTTGTAGGGATAACTTTCTTTTGGCCTTGTTATTTTGAAAGTTCATGATTACTTTGCTAGTTTGCTTGAATTAGTATTGTTTCCACGTCAATAGCAAACTATTATTTTGAATCTAATGGATCTGAACATTCATGTCACATAAGAGGAATTACAAAGGACATCTATGCTAGGTAGCATGAAAGCATCAAAAATTCATTCTTATCACTTCCCTACTTGAGGACGAGCAGGAGTTAAGCTTGGGGATGCTTGATACGTCTCAAACGTATCTATAATTTTTGATGGTTTCACGCTGTTATCTTGTCTTTTTTGGTTGTTTTATGTATCTTTTTATATCTTTTTGGGACTAACTTATTAATTCAGTGCCAAGTGTCAGTTCGTGTTTTTCCGTGTTTTTGACTCTTTTCAGATCTGATTTTGGAACGGAGTCCAAATGGAAGAAAGACCCCGAAATGATTTTTTCCCGAACGGAAGAAGACCAGGGTACTTTTGGGCCAAGCGAGGTGTTCTCCAGGGAGCCCACAAGCCCCCACTCCGCCACCAGTGGGGGAGGCGGCGGTGGGCAGGCTTGTGGCCTCCCTGGCCGCCCCCTGACCTAGGTCTTTGGCCTATAAATTCTGATATATTCCACAGAAAATTAAGGGAGCCTCGAAAATACTTTTCCGCCACCGCAAGCTTCCGTTTCCGCGAGATCTCATCTGGAGACCCTTCCCGGTGCCCTACCGGAGGGGACTTTGGAGTTGGAGGGCTTCTTCATCATCATCATCGCCCCTCCAATGACTCGTGAGTAGGTCACTTCAGACCTACGGGTCCGTAGTAAGTAGCTAGATGGCTTCTTCTCTCTCTTGGATCTTCAATACAAAGTTCTCCATGATCTTCATGGAGATCTATCCGATGTAATCTTCTTTGGTGGTGCGTTTGTCGAGATTCGATGAATTTTGGATTTGTGATCAGATTATCTATGATATATATTTGAGTCTTTGCTGATTTCTTATATGCATGATTTGATATCCTTGTAAATCTCTCCGAGTCTTGGGTTTTGTTTGGCCAACTAGATCTATGATTCTTGCAATGGGAGGAGTGCTTGGTTTTCGGTTCTACCATTTGGTGACCTTTCCCGGTGACAGTAGGGACAGCAAGGCACACATCAAGTAGTTGCCATCAAGGGTAAAAAGATGGGTTTTTTATCATTGGTTTGAGCTTATCCCTCTACATCCTGTCATCTTGCTTAAGTCGTTACTCTGTTCTTATGGACTTAATACACTAGATGCATGCTGGATAGCGGTCGACGTGTGGAGTAATAGTAGTAGATGCAGAAAGTGTCGATCTACTTGTTTTGGACGTGATGCTTATAGATATAATCATTGCATAGATATCGTCACGACTTGCGCGGTTCTATCAATTGCTCGACAGTAATTTGTTCACCCACCGTCTACTTGCTTTCATGAGAGAAGCCACTAGTAAACACTACGACCCCCGGGTCTATTCACATCCATCGTTTACACCTCCGCTTTTCTTTTGCTTTGTTACTTTGTTGCTTCCAGTTCTCACTTGGCAAATAATCTATAAGGGATTGACAACTCCTTCATAGCATTGGGAGCAAGCTTTTGTGTTTGTGCAGGACCTTGTGATACTCCTCGACCGGATTGATACCTTGGTTCTCAAACTGAGGGAAATACTTACCACCGCTGTGCTACATCACCCTTTCCGCTTCGAGGGAACACCAACGCAAGGCTCCAAGACCATGGGGGAAATCCTTTGCATACTTGCCTAGGAAGTTTCTTAAGGCGTAGCCACAGCTAAAGGATTCCTGTTGCCGTCGACACGACTATTTCTGGCGCTGTTGCAAGGGAAGCACAACTGACATCAACCGGCTGCGATTTGGATCGCGAAGATGTTCCACTACATCAACCGCGTTATATACGCTTCTGCTTAGCGATCTACAAGGGTATGCAGATTCACTATCCCCTCTCGTAGATTATCATCACCATGGATAAGTATTGCGTGTGCTAGGATTTTTTTTGTTTCCGATGCGACGTTCTCCAACAATAACACCCACGATACATATAAATCAACCCAAATGTGACCTAGATATTCCAATGTCACCTCAAGTACCCGTGGGCTAATTATACAACATGCATCAAACAATTTCAGATTCATCATATTCAATCCTACACAAATAACTTCAAGGAGCACCCCAAAATTTCCATCGGAGAACATTTTACGAAAATGTGCAATCACCCCTATGCATAGATCCCCAAGTTCACCGAAATCCGCAAGTTGATGCCATAACATATATTAAGTGAATCACTTGAATACCCCAATGTCACTATAGGTATCCACATGCAAGGCATACATCAAGTATTCTCAAACCTGAATATTCAATCCAACATGACGAGATCTTAAAGTGAAAGATTCAATTCATCACAACAATAGCAAGGGACAAGCACCATATGATCCAACTATATTAACAAAGCCTATGATACATCAAGATCATGACATCTCAAGAACACGAGAGAGAGAGAGAGAGAGATTAAACACATAGCTACTGGTACAAAATGTCAGCCTTGAGGGTGAACTACTCCCTCCTATTCATGGCCTTCGTCGGGATGATGAAGATGGCCACCACAGATGATTTCCCCTCTCTGGCAGGGTACTGGAACGTCTCCAGATTGGCTTTTTGTCGATATATAGAGTTGCGGCGGTGGAGCGGAAGTTCTCTCTTTATTTCTGGAGTTTCTAGTTTATATAGGATTTTTCAGCGTTGGAATCACGCCAAACGGAGCCACATGGGCCCCACAAGCCATCACGCCATGACTTAGGGGAGGTTGCGGCCTGTTGGCTTGTGGCCCACTCGTGGCTCCCCTCGGGTGGTTCTTCTCTCTAATATTGCTTATTGTTGGAAATACGCCCTAGAGGCAATAATAATGTGGTTATTATTATATTTTCTAGTTCATGATAATTGTCTGTTATTCACTCTATATTTGATTATGCGAAAACCGTAATACATGTGTGAATACAAAGACTACAATGTGTCCCTAGTGAGCCTCTAGTTGGCTAGCTCGCTGATCAATAGATGGTCATGGTTTCCTGATCATGGACATTGGATGTCATTGATAACGGGATCACATCATTAGGAGAATGATGTGATGGACAAGACCCAATCCTAATCATAGCACTAGATCGTATTGTTCATGTGCTAAAGCTTTTCTAATGTCAAGTATCATTTCCTTGGACCATGAGATTGTGCAACCCCCGGATACCGTAGGTGTGCTTTGGGTGTATCAAACGTCACAACGTATCTAGGTGATTATAAAGGTGCACTACAGGTATCTCCGAAAGTGTTTGTTGGGTTGTACAAATCGAGACTAGGATTTGTCAATTGATACGTCTCCAACGTATCTATAATTTTTGATGGTTCCATGCTATTATCTTGTCAAACTTTGGATGTTTTGTATGCATTTTATATCTTTTTTGGGACTACCTTATTAACTCAGTGCCAAGTGCCAGTTCCTAGTTTTTTTCCGTGTTTTTGACCTTTTTCAGAGGAGAATATCAAACGGAGTCCAAACGGAATAAAACCTCCAAAAAGATTTTTTCCGGAAGAGAAGATACGCAAGGAGCTTGGGAACCAAGGCAAAGGGTCCCGGGGGAGGCCACAAGCCCCCTAGCCGTGGCCTAGGGGGGCGCTTAGCAGGCTTGTGGGCCCCCTATGGATCCTTTGCCCTACTTCTTCCGCCTATAAATGCTCGAAAAATCTGAAACCACGGGAGAGAGCCACAAAAATACTTTTCCGCCGCCGCAAGCTTCTGTCTCCGCAAGATCCCATCTGGGGCACGTTCTGGTGCCCTCCCGGAGGGGAGATCCAGACACACAGGGCTTCTTCATCAACACCATTGCCTCTCCGATGATGCGTGAGTAGTTCACCACAGACCTTCGGGTCCATAGCTAGTAGCTAGGTGGCTTCTTCACTCTCTTGGATCTTCAATACAAAGTTCTACATGATCTTCATGGAGATCTATCCGATGTAAGCTTCTTTTGCGGTGTGTTTTCGAGATCCAATGAATTGTGGATTTATGATCCGATTATCTATGATTCTTATTTGAGTTTCTTCTGATCTCTTACATGCATGATTTCATATGCTTGTAATTGTCTTCGAGTTGTGGGTTTTGTTTGGCCAACTTGATCTATAATCCTTGGAATGGGAGAAGTGCTTGGTTTTGGGTTCATACCGTGCGGTGTCCTCACCTACTGATAGAAGGGGTAGCGAGGCACGCATCATGTTGTTGCCATTAAGGGTAAAAAGATGGGGTTTATATCTATTGCATGAATTTATCCATCTACATCATGTCATCTTGCTTAAGGTGTTACTCTGTTTGTTATGAACTCAATACACTAGATGCATGCTGGATAACGGTCGATGTGTGGAGTAATAGTAGTAGATGCAGAAAGTATCGGTCTACTTGTTTCGAACGTGATGCCTATATGTATGATCATTTCCTTAGATATCGTCATGACTTTGCGTGGTTCTATCAATTGCTCGACAGTAATTCATTCACCCACCGTAATATTTGCTATCATGAGAGAAGCCTCTAGTGAACACTATGGCCCCCGGGTCTACTTCACATCATATTTTCAGCCCTACACTTTTACTTTGTTGCACTTTCTCCCTTCAGATATCACCTTGCAATCAATCGTGAAGGGATTGACAACCCCTTTGTAGAGTTGGGTGAAGTAGACCCGGGGGCCTGAAGTAGAGTTGGCAACCCCTTTGTAGAGATCTGAAGGCGGAAAGTGCAACGAAGTAAAAGAGTAAGCCTGAATATATGGTGTGAAGTAGACCCGGGGGCCATAGTGTTCACTAGAGGCTTCTCTCAAAATAGCACATATTACGGTGGGTGAACAAATTACTGTCGAGCAATTGATAGAACCACGCAAAGTCATGACGATATCTAAGGCAATGATCATACATATAGGCATCACGTCCGAGACAAGTAGACCGATACTTTCTGCATCTACTACTATTACTCCACGCATCGACCACTATCTAGCATGCATCTAGTGTATTGAGTTCATGACGAACAGAGTAACGCCTTAAGCAAGATGACATGATGTAGAGGGATAAACTCAAACAAATTATGAAACCCCCATCTTTTTACCCTTGATGGCAACAACACGATGTGTGCCTCGCTACCCCTTCTGTCACTTGGTGAGGTAACCACACGGTATGAACCCAAAACCAAGCACTTCTCCCATTGCAAGAATCATAGATCAAGTTGGCCAAACAAAACCCACAACTCGAAGAGAATTTCAAGGATATGAAATCATGCATATAAGAGATCAGAAGAAAATCAAATAAGATTCATAGATAATCTGATCATAAATCCACAATTCATCGGATCTCGACAAACACACCGCAAAAGAATATTACATCGGATAGATCTCCATGAAGATCATGGAGAACTTTGTATTGAAGATCCAAGAGAGAGAAGAAGCCATCTAGCTACTAGCTATGTACCCGTAGGTCTATGGTGAACTACTCACACATCATCGGAGAGGTCATGGTGTTGATGAAGAAGCCCTCCGTATCCGAATCCCGCCGCCGGCAGGGCACCAGAACGTGCCCCAGATGGGATCTTGCGGAGACAGAAGCTTGCGGCGGTGCAAAAGTACTTTCGATGATCTCCTGATTTGTTTTGGAATTTTTGGGAATATATAGGCGAAAGACCTAGGGCAGAGGAGGCCCAGGGAGCCCACAAGCCTGAGAGGCGTGGCCCCACTGGCCGCGGCTAGGGGGCTTGTGGGGTCCCTGGTGGCCCCCTGCCTTGGTTCTAAAGTTCCCCGATCGTCTTCTGTTTCGGAAAAAATCTTTTTGGAAGTTTCATTCCGTTTGGACTCCGTTTAAAATCCTCCTTTGAAAAGGGTCAAAAACACGGAAAAAAGATGAACTCGCACTTGGCACAGAGTTAATAAGTTAGTCCCAAAAAAGATATAAAAGGCATATAAAACATCCAAAGTTTGACAAGATAATAGCATGAAACCATCAAAAATTACAAATACGTTGGAGACGTATCAATCATCCCAAGCTTAACTCGTGCTCGATCTCGAGTAGGGAAGTGATAAAGACTGAATTTTTGATGTGGAATGCTACCTAGCATAGTTGTCCTTTGTAACTTCTTTCATGTGACATGAATGTTCAGATCCGTAAGATTCAGAACAATAGTTTGCTATTGACATGAAAACAATAATACTTCAAGCAAACTAGCAAGGTAATCATGAACTTTCAAAATAACAAGGCCAAGGAAAGTTATCCCTACAAAATCATATAGTCTGGCTATGCTCCATCATCCTTGTTAGAGTTGTGTCAAATATTGTGTACACGGTGGGTTACAATTGGACTCTAAGTAGTATTGTGTTTAGACAGGATATGGTGTCATGTCCTAATAGGACACTTGTATCCTAGGCCTCTCATATATAGCGGGGCTAGACACACGATGTAACCTAAGCCAACATAATAGCACAGGTACGCGGGGGCAGCCGGCGGCGTGTGCCAGCGCCCAGGCGGCCGGTGTGCGGTATTGTGATGGTGTTATGGGGAGGAGCGCCCGTAGTCAGGCCCCGGGGATGTAGCCATATCGGTGAACCTCATTAACAAATCTCGGTGTCTTGCTCGTGTGATTGCTTGGTCCTCGGATGATCGACGGTATGGCTCGGATTTATTCTAACAAGTGGTATGATGAGCAAGGTTCGATTTGAGGTCGTGAAAGGTTGATCTAGAGGAAGAATGCCGACAAAAATCTGTGAGAAGCGGTCGTGATAGGTGGCAAAGTTCGCCGGCGAGTTACGATCGAAATACATATGTGATCGAGTTGTACATGACAGAAGCAATCGGAAGCAGCGGATTGATTGGTCGATCATAGCGGCAGCGGCAGCGACGTGTGCACCTGCAGCAGGCTACTAATACATCGGTGGGTTTCGGATCGGATCATGGTTATTTTCAGCGAGATTGAATCGAAGCCTAGGTGTTGGCCAAACCAAGCCATGCACGGGTGTCTATTGGGGAACGTCGCATGGGAAACAAAAAATTTCCTACACGCACGAAGACCTATCATGCTGATGTCCACCTACGAGAGGGGATTTGGATCTACGTACCCTTGTAGATCGCACAGCAGGAAGCGTTAAGAAATGCGGTTGATGTAGTGGAATGTCCTCACGTCCCTCGATCCGCCCCACGTACCGTCCCACGAACCGTCCCGCGATCCGCTCCGATCTAGTGTCGAACGGACGACAGCTCCACGTTCAGCACACGTACAACTCGACGATGATCTCGACCTTCTTGATCCAGCAAGATAGACGGAGAGGTACATGAGTTCTTCGGCAGCGTGACGGCACTCCGGAGGTTGGTGGTGATCTATCTCAGCAGGGCTCCGCCCGAGCTCCGCTGAAATACGATCTAGAGGAAAAACCATGGAGGTATGTGGTCGGGCTGCCGTGGCAAAGTTGTCTTAAATCAGCCCTAATACCTCAGTATATATAGGAGGGAGGGGGAGGGCCTTGCCTTGAGGATCAAGGTATCCCCAAGGGGTCGGTCGAACCAAAGGGGTGGAGGAGTCCACCTCCAATCCTTGTCCAAATAGGATTGGAAGGTGGAGTCCTTCCCTTCCTTCCCACTTCCCTTTTTTTCTTTCTCTTTGATTTTTCTTTCTCCTGCGTATAGGGCCTCTTGGGCGGTCCCACCAGCCCACTAAGGGCTGGTGTGGCACCCCTAAGGCCTATGGGCTTCCCCTGGGTGGGCTGCCCCCCCGGTGAACATCCGGAACCCATTCATCACTCCCGGTACATTCCCGGTAATGTCCGAAAACTTTCCGGTAATCAAATGAGGTCATCCTATATATCAATCTTCGTTTCCGAACCATTCCGAAAACCCTCGTGACGTCCGTGATCTCATTCGGGATTCCTAACAACATTCGGTAACCAACCATATAACTCAAATACGCATAAAACATCGCCTAACCTTAAGTGTGCAGACCCTGCGGGTTCGAGAACTATGTAGACATGACCCGAGGGATTCGTCGGTCAATATCCAATAGCGGGACCTGGATGCCCATATTGGATCCTACATATTCTACGAAGATATTATTGATTGAACCTCAGTGGAAAGGATTCATATAATCCCGTATGTCATTCCCTTTGTCCTTCGGTATGTTAATTGCCCGAGATTCGATCGTCAGTATCCGCATACCTATTTAGATCTCGTTTACCGGTAAGTCTCTTTACTCATTCCGTAATACTAGATCCCATGACTTACACTAAGTCACATTGCTTGCAAGGCTTGTGTGTGATGTTGTATTACCGAGTGGGCCCTGAGATACCTCTTCATCACACGGAGTGACAAATCCCAGTGTTGATTCATACTAACTCAACGGACACCTTCGGAGATACCTGTAGAGCATCTTTATAGTCACCCAGTTATGTTGTGACGTTTGATACACACAAGGTATTCCTCCGGTGCCAGTGAGTTATATGATCTCATGGTCATAGGAACAAATACTTGACACACAGAAATCTATAGCAATAAAACGATACGATCAATATGCTACATTCATAGTTTGGGTCTTGTCCATCACATGATTCTCCTAATGATGTGATCCCGTTATCAAGTAACAACACTTGCCTATGGTCAGGAAACCTTGACCATCTTTGATCAACGAGCTAGTCCACTAGAGGCTTACTAGGTACAATGTTTTATCTATGTATCCACACGAGTATTGTGTTTCCAATCAATACAATTATAGCATGGATAATAAACGATTATCATGAACAAAGAAATATAATAATAACTAATTTATTATTGCCTCTAGGGCATATTTCCAACAGTGTGAGCTGTTCCATGATGATCGAAGCCCAAGGCCAGTGTAGTGTGGCAGACCACGTGGAAGCTAGTGCAATAATGGGGCGCTGGGTTGGCTGTGTATGGCCGTACGCGCTGCATGAATCGGGAGCAAAGTGAAATTTGTTTGAAAAAGATATTGGTTCCTAGGAGCTGCTACAATGTGTTGGAACATGAGATTCATTGGCTGCCATGACATGTTGATCTCGTGCGTGGCAAAAAAAAGATTGAACAAGAAAATTAGTCAAGAAGTCATATGGTGGTAATGGTGTGGATGAAACTACTTGAGTTGGTTGCACACATACACAAGAGACTACATGGACTACTTTTGGGTTCTTTGCTTCGTACGCCGAGGAGATGGCGGGATGGCAGAAGTGGTGTTGTTCGACTGATAGTTAAACGGGAACTAAGGATGATGACGTGCGTATAAGGCTCGGAGCAGTCTGGAGCGCGTTGTGACAAGATCATGCATACACAGGGCGTCAGAGCAATGTACGGAGAGATGTGCGGGCGGACACGACGCAGGGTGGAGCATGGTTGCAATCAGATATTTTCGACTCGGTCATACTGGACTGTTTGACGGATCGACGGGGATGTCGGTCAAAGCAGAAGACGGTGGTGGGATCGGCAACGACGACGTAGGAGCGTGATGCTGATGGTGACCGACTTCTGGGCGTGGAAACACGTGGTGCATGCCTGGTGGCTTGTGTGGTTTCGACAATACTATGACGCGGGGTTGATTCAAGGTGATGTACACACGGAGCTTGAAATCGACAGGGTGCGGGGTGGACTGATCATCTACCATGGAGTCATCTTGGAGGTGGAGCTCGATTGAGGGGCTACGGTGTAAGGATCCAGAGATCGCAGCCTATTTAGCGGGAAAAGCAAGTGACACACAATTCGGACTGGAGCCCAGTGGTCTGATGGAAGCGTGAAACTTGTCATCGGTCGGTGATGATCGATGGTACTCTGCAGTGGGGGTTGAGTGGTGTGGGTTCGCGACCCTTGGGACTCGACCGGGACAACGGAGGCTCGACGCGGTAATAGCGGAGAGGCTTGCGGTACACACGGGGCATGGAGACGGGCCAGGGCTCTGGTGGTCATACATGTGGTGAGACAACTGCGAATTTGACTCGGGATGGCTACAAGCAATGATGAAATTCCTTCAAGTTTCAAACAGGCGGTCAAGGAAGAGCGGTGATGTTTATTTCAGGTAACTCTTATGTGCGACCCCAATATGAGTTGTTCACTTTCACGTAGGTCAGTGATCAGTGTGTGATGGTGTTGGATACTCTCGAAGTTGGGAGCGCAACTAGAGTAATGTGGAGCTTAATTTCGTTTGAGCGTTGAATATGGTCAGGAAAAGAAGGAACTACAAGTTGCAAGGTGGAGTCACATGGAGTCTTTGGAGTAGCAGCGATGCTCATGGATAAGCTCAGGTCCAATGTACATGGAAGTTCGACGCACAGACGAATTCAAGGTGGTGGAGAATATTCGCCAAGGTGTAGTTTGTTAGATTTGTGTCAAATATTGTGTACACGGTGGGTTACAGTTGGACTCTGAGTAGTATTGTGTTTAGACAGGATATGGGGTCGTGTCCTAATAGGACACTTGTATCCTAGGCCTCTCATATATAGCGGGGCTAGACACACGATGTAACCTAAGCCAACATAGTAGCACAGGTATGCGGGGGCAGCCGGCGGCGTGTGCCCATAGTCAGGCCCCGGGGATGTAGCCATATCGGTGAATCTCGTTAACAAATCTCGGTGTCGTGCTCGTGTGATTGCTTGGTCCTCGGATGATCGACGGTATGCCTCGGATTTATTCTAACAATCCTCACACAACTAATTTAAATCATGCACAACCCCGATATTGGCCAAGTAATTTTTCGCACTCTTACTTTCTCAAACTTTTTATAACTATCACGCAATACATGAGTGTGAGCCATGGATATAGCACTGTAGGTGGAATAAAGTGTGGTGGTGGTTGTGAGACAAAAAAGGAGGAGATGGTCACATTGACTCGGCGTATCAAAGGGCTATGGAGATGCCCATTAATAGATATCAATGTGAATGAGTAGGGATTTCCATACAAAGGATGCACTAGAGCTATAAGTATGTGAAAGCTCAAAACGAGAACTAGTGGGTGTGCATCCAACTTGCTTGCTCACGAAGACCTAGGGCAATTTGAGGAAGCCCATCATTGGAATATAAAAGCCAAGTTATATAATAAAGATTCCCACTAGCATATGGTGGTGACGAAACAAGAGGCTCTCAATCATGAAGAACATGGTGCTATTATGAAGCACAAGTGTGGAAAAAGATAGTAGCATTGTCCCTTCTCTCTTTTTCTCAGTTTTTTATTTGGGCTCTTTGGCCTATTTTTTTTATTTCCTCACATGGGATAATGCTCTAATAATGATGATCATCACACTTTTATTTACTCACAGCTCAAAGCTCAGAACGATGATGACTCTATAGCAAATGCCTCCGGCAGTGTACCGAGATGTGCAACGATCTAGCTTGGCGTATGATGTTGAAACATATCGCTAGCTATCTTACGATCATGCAATGTCAATATGTTGACACAAGTCATGAGATGGAACCGTGGGAGTTCCATGGCAATATATCTCGGAATGGCTATGAAAATGCCATAGTACGTAGGTATGGTGGCTGTTTTGAGGAAGGCATATGGTGGGTTTGTGTACCGGCGAAAGTTGCACGGTACTCAAGAGGCTAGCAATGGTGGAAAGTGAAAGTGCATCTATACCATGGACTCACATTAGTCATGAAGAACTCACATACTTGTTGCGGAAGTTTAATTAGTAATCAAAACGAAGTACTAAACGCATACTCCTAGGGGAAGGGTTGGTAGGTGTTAACTGCTACGGTAACAAAAGTCCTTCCTTGGTGCTAGGAATTCTTCTTGCTACTTCTCTTGTTTTCGTCGGTTTTTCCCTTGAAGAGGAAAGGGTGATGTAGCACAGGAGCAGTAAGTATTTCCCTCAGTTTGAGAACCAAGGTATCGATCAGAAGGAGGGTCTCGTCAAGTCCAGAGTACGTGCGCAAACACAAACAAGCTTGCACCCAACGCTTCAAAGGGGTTGTCAATCCCTTCAAGATTGTTTGCAAAGTGAGATGTGAAGGCGGAAAGTGCAACGAAGTAAAAAGTGTAAGGCTGAAAATATGGTGTGGAGTTGACCCGGGGGCCATAGTGTTCACTAGAGGCTTCTCTCAAAATAGCAAGTATTACGGTGGGTGAACAAATTACTGTCCAGCAATTGATAGAACCGCGCAAAGTCATGACGATATGTAAGGCAATGATCATACATATAGGCATCACGTCCGAGACAAGTAGACCGATACTTTCTACATCTACTACTATTACTCCAAACATCGACCGCTATCCAACATGCATCTAGTGTATTTAGTTCATGATGAATAGAGTAACGCCTTAAGCAATATGACTTCATGTAGAGGGATAATCTCAAACCAATGATGGAAACCCAACCTTTTTACCCGTGATGGCAACAACATGATGCGTGCCTCGCTACCCCTTCTGTCACTAGGTGAGGTCACCGCACGGTATGAACCCAAAACCAAACACTTCTCCCATTTCAAGAATCATA
The DNA here is from genome assembly GCF_904849725.1 of Hordeum vulgare subsp. vulgare. Classification (NCBI taxonomy): domain Eukaryota; kingdom Viridiplantae; phylum Streptophyta; class Magnoliopsida; order Poales; family Poaceae; genus Hordeum; species Hordeum vulgare. Next base: position 114,704,640 of record NC_058524.1, on the reverse strand, counting down.
GATCTAGTTGGCCAGACAAAACACACAACTCGAAGAGAATTACAAGGATATGAAATCATGCATAAAAGAGATCAGAAGAAAATCAAATAAGATTCATAGATAATCTGATCATAAATCCACAATTCATCGGATCTTGACAAACACACCGCAAAATAAGATTACATCGGATAGATCTCCATGAAGATCATGGAGAACTTTGTATTGAAGATCCAAGAGAGAGAAGAAGCCATCTAGATACTAGCTATGGACCCGTAGGTCTATGGTGAACTACTCACGCATCATCAGAGAGGTCATGGTGTTGATGAAGAAGCCCTCCGTGTCCGAATCCCCCTCCGACAGGGCACCAGAACGTGCCCCAGATGGGATCTTGCGGAGATAGAAGCTTGCGGCGGCGGAAAAGTACTTTCGATGATCACCTTATTTTTTTGGGATTTTTAGGGAATATATAGGCGCAACCCCTAGGGCAGAGGGCGCCCAGGGGGCCCACAAGCCTGTGGGCCGCGGCCTCCCCCTGGCCGCGGGGTGGGGGCTTGTGGGGCCCCTGAGGCCCCCTGCCTTGGCTCGCAAGCTTCCCGATCTTCTTCCGGTACGGAAAAAATATTTTCGGGGATTTTCTTCCATTTGGACTCTGTTTCAAAATCTCCTCTGAAAGGGGTCAAAAACATGGAAAAAACAGGAACTGGCACTTGGCACTAAATTATAAGTTAGTTCCAAAAAATATATAAAAGGCATGCAAAACATCCAAAGTTTGACAAGATAATAGCATGAAACCATCAAAAATTATAGATACGCTGGAGACGTATCAAGCATCCCCAAGCTTAACTCCTGCTCGTCCTCGAGTAGGGAAGTGATAAAGAATGAATTTTTGATGTGGAATGCTACCTAGCATAGTTGTCCTTTGCAACTTCTTTCACGTGACATGAATGTTCAAATCCGTAAGATTCAAAACAATAGTTTGCTATTGACATGAAAACAATAATACTTCAAGCAAACTAGCAAAGTAACCATGAACTTTTAAAATAACAAGGCCAATCAAAGTTATCCCTACAAAATCATATAGTCTGGCTATGCTCCATCATCCTCACACAACTAATGTAAATCATGCACAATCCCGGAATTGGCCAAGTAATTATTTTCGCACTCTTACTTTCTCAAACTTTTTATAACTATCACGCAATACATGAGCGTGAGCCATGGATATAGCACTATAGGTGGAATAGAGTGTGGTGGTGGTTGTGAGACAAAAAGGGAGGAGATAGTCACATTGACTCGGCGTATCAAAGGGTTATGGAGATGTCCATTAATAGATATCAATGTGAATGAGTAGGGATTGCCATACAAGAGATGCACTAGAGCTATAAGTATGTGAAAGCTCAAAAGGAGGACTAGTGGGTGTGCATCCAACTTGCTTGCTCACGAAGACCTAGGGCAATTTTTGAGGAAGCCCATCATTGGAATATACAAGCCAAGTTATATAATGAAGATTCCCACAAGCATATGGTAGTAACAGAGCAAGAAGCTCTCAATCATGAAGAACATGGTGCTATTATGAAGCACAAGTGTGGAAAAAGATAGTAGCATTGTCCCTTCTCTCTTATTCTCTTTTTTTTCATTTGGGCTCTTAGGCCTCTTTTTTTTCTGTCCTCTTTTTTTGTTTTTGGGCTCTTTGGCCTTTTTTTTATTTCCTCACATGGGACAATGCTCTAATAATGATGATCATCATACTTTTATTTACTCATAGCTCAAAACTCACAATGATGACTCCATAGGAAATGCCTCCGGTAGTGTACCGGGATGTGCAACGATCTAGCATGTCGTATGACATTAAAACATCCCGCTAGCTATCTTACGATCATGCAACGGAAATATGAGAGTGACGACACAAGTCATGAGACGGAACTGTGGGAGTTGCATGTCAATATATCTCGGAATGGCTATGAAAATGCCATAGTAGGTAGGTATGGTGGCTGTTTTGAGGAATGAATATGGTGGGGTTGTGCACCAGCGAGAATTGTGCAACACTAGAGGTTCTAGCAATGGTGGAAGGTGAAAGTGCATATATACCATGGACTCACATTCGTCATGAAGAACTCACATAGTTGTTGCGAAGTTTTTATTAGTAATCAAAACAAAGTGCTAAACGCATACTCCTAGGGGAAGGGTTGGTAGGTGTAAACCATCGCGCGATCCCGACCTCAACACAAAGGATGACAATCAATAGATCAATTATGCTCCGAGTACCTAACATAGCGGTTCACCATACGTGCATGCTACGGGAATCACTAACTTCAACACAAGTATTTCTAGATTCACAACACCCTACTAACATAGCTCTTAATATTACCAAATCCACGTCTCAAAACTAATTGAGAGGAATCAAGACTTCTCTTTGTACTCAATGCACATGATAATGGAGGTTTTTGCATCCTCTTTGGGTACTTATCACATTTGGGACTACTTTCATAGCATAAGACAACTACCAAGTAACGCACCACCGTGCTCTCAAATATATAAGTGAAGCACTAGAGCAAAAGTATCTAGCTCAAAAGATATAAGTGAAGCACTATGAGCAAAAGTATCTAGCTCAAAAGATATAAGTGAAGCACTATGAGCATTCTAGAAAAATCACGATGAGTGCATGTCTCTCTCTCTCTCAAAAAGGTGTGCAACAAGGATTATTGTGACACAACAAAAGGAAAATACTCCTAAGATACAAGACGCTACAAGCAAAAACACATATCATGTGGTGAATAAAATTATAGCTCCAAGTAATGTTACCGATGGATTGAAGACGAAAGAGGGGATGCCTTCCCGGGGCATCCCCAAGCTTAGGATTTTTGTGTCCTTGAATTTGGCTTGGGATGCCTTGGGCATCCCCAAGCTTGAGCTCTTTCCACTCCTTATCTCTTTGTCCTTGAGAACATCACCCAAAACTTGAAAACTTCACAACACAAAACTTAAACAGAAACTCGTGATAACATTAGCACAAGAAAACAAACTACCACTTCTTTTGGTACTGTAGCAAACTTGAATTCGATCTATATTGGTGTTGGGCTACTGTATTCTCACTTTCCCATGGCTAGTAGCCCCCGATACAAACCATAGTTTCATCAAAACAAGCAACCAACTCAACAAAAACAGAATCTGTCAAAAACAGACCAGTCTGTAGCAATCTGTATATTTCGTATACTTCTGGTACCTCAAAAAATCTGAATAATTAAGACAGCCTGGGAAAACGGATATCAACTAGTAGCAAAAAGAATCAACTCAAAAGCTCTTTCTGAATAAAAATGAAAAATCATCTCGTGAGCGAAAAGTTTTTGTCTTTTTCTAGGAGGATCAAACAACCATTACCAAGACTAGTCATAAAGGTTTTGCTTGGCTCAAATACAAAAAGAAAGACAAAAAACACAATCACAACAGAATTATGAAAGTGTGGACGCAACAAAACAGAAAGAAAAAGATAAATTCATTGGGTTGCCTCCCAACAAGCGCTATTGTTTAATGCCCTTAGCTAGGCATTGATAATTCAATGATGCTCACACAAAAGATATGAATTGAAGCACAACGAGAGCATCATAAAGCATGTGAAAATCACATCTAAGTCTAACATACTTCCTATGCGTAGGCATTTTATAGGGAAACAAATTGGCAATACAACCAATAGTTACCAAATGCAAGGAAGAAGAAAGAGACAATAGCAATCTCAACATAACGAGAGGTAATTTGGTAACATGAAAGTTTCTACCACAATATTTTCCTCTCTCATAGAAATTACATGTGGGACCATATTCAAATTCAACAATATAGCTATCCCATAGGATATTCTCTTCATGATCCACATGCATGCAAATTTGACGCTCTTCAAAAATAGTGGGATTATCATCAACTAAAGTCATGACTTCTCCAAACCCACTTTCAATATTGTTGCAAACATCATAATCATCATGAGGGTTAAACAAATTTTCAAGATCATAAGAAAGATCATCACCCCAATCATGATTATTACAACAAGTAGTGGACATAGCAAAACTAGCATCCCCAAGCTTAGGGTTTTGCATATTTTTAGCATGATTGACACTAATAGGATTTATAGTGAAACCATTGCAATCATGATTTTCATTCAAGGAGCCCTCGTGAATAACTTCATGAATTTCTTCATCACGATTTTCAGATTCACGCATCTCAAGCAAAACTCCATAAAGATAGTCAAGTGCACTCAACTCACTAGCAATTGGATCAACATAATTGGAACTCTTAAAGAGATTAGCAAGGGGATGAGGATCCATATCAATAGATTTTCAGCAAGCGAAGATGCAAGCATATTAAAGGCACATAGCACACAAGCGAACAAAAAGCAAGCGAGAGAAAAGGGCGAACTAAAAAGGCAAACGAAAAAGGCAAATTGGTGAAGTTGGGGAGAGGAAAACAGAGGCAACTGGCAAACAAAGTAAATGCAAGAGATGAGTTTGCGACACCTACTTGGATGAGTTCTTGACTTCATATTCCTCCCCGGCAACGGCGCCAGAAATTCTTCTGCTACGGTAACAAAACTCCTTCCTTGGCGCTAGGAATTCTTCTTGCTACTTCTCTTGTTTGCGTCGGTTTTTCCCTTGAAGAGGAAAGGGTGATTCAACAAAGGAGCAGTAAGTATTTCCCTTAGTTTGAGAACCAAGGTATCGATCCAGAAGGAGGGTCTCGTCAAGTCCAGAGTACCTGCGCAAACACAAACAAGCTTGCACCCAACGCTTCAAAGGGGTTGTCAATCCCTTCAAGATTGTTTGCAAAGTGAGATATGATGGCGGAAAGTCCAACGAAGTAAAAAGTGTAAGGCTGAAAATATGGCGTGGAGTAGACCCGGGGGCCATAGTGTTCACTAGAGGCTTCTCTCAAAATAGCAAGTATTACGGTGGGTGAACAAATTACTGTCGAGCAATTGATAGAACCACGCAAAGTCATGACGATATCTAAGGCAATGATCATACATATAGGCATCACGTCCGAGACAAGTAGACCGATACTTTCTGCATCTACTACTATTACTCCACACATTGACCGCTATCCATCATGCATCTAGTGTATTGAGTTCATGACGAACAGAGCAACGCCTTAAGCAAGATGACATGATGTAGAGGGATAATCTCAAACCAATGATGAAAACCCCATCTTTTTTACCCGTGATGGCAACAACATGATGCGTGCCTCGCTACGCCTTCTGTCACTGGGTGAGGTCACCGCACGGTATGAACCCAAAACCAAGCACTTCTCCCATTGCAAGAATCATAGATCTAGTTGGCCAGACAAAACCCATTACTCGAAGAGATCTACAAGGATATGAAATCGTGCATAAGAGAGATCAGAAGAAACTCAAATAAGATTCATAGATAATCTGATCATAAATCCACAATTCATCGGATCTCGACAAACACACCGCAAAAGAAGATTACATCGGATAGATCTCCATGAAGATCATGGAGAACTTTGTATTGAAGAGCCAAGAGAGAGAAGAAGTGATCTAGCTACTAGCTATGGACCCGTAGGTATATGGTGAACTACTCACGCATCATCGGAGAGGTCATGGTGTTGATGAAGAAGCCCTCCATGTCCGAATCCCCCCGCTGGCAGGGCACCAGAATGTGCCCCAGATGGGATCTTGCGGAGACAGAAGCTTGCGGCGGCGGAAAAGTACTTTCGATGATCTCCTGATTTTTTGGGATTTTTAGGGAATATATAGGCGCAACCCCTAGGGCAGAGGGCGCCTAGGGGTCCCACAAGCCAGTGGGCCGCGGCCTCCCCCCTGGCCGCGGGGTGGGGGCTGTTGGGGCCCCTGAGCCCCCTGCCTTGGCTCTAAAGCTTCCCGATCTTCTTCCGTTACGGAAAAAATCTTTTCGCGGATTTTCTTCCGTTTCGACTCTGTTTCAAAATCTCCTCTGAAAGGGGTCAAAAACATGGAAAAAAGAGGAACTCACACTTGGCACTGAGTTAATAAGTTAGTTCCAAAAAATATATAAAAGGCATGCAAAACGTCCAAAGTTTGACAAGATAATAGGCATGAAACCATCAAAAATTATAGATACGTTGGAGAAGTATCATTAACCATCGCGCGATCCCGACCTCAACACAAAGGATGACAATTAATAGATCAATTATGCTCCGACTTCCTAACATAGCGGTTCACCATACGTGCATGCTACGGGAATCACTCACTTCAACACAAGTATTTCTAGGTTCACAACACCCTACTAACATAGCTCTTAATATTACCAAATCCACGTCTCAAAACTAATTGAGAGGAATCGAAACTTCTCTTTCTACTCAGTGCACATGAAGATGGAGGTTTTTGTTGCCTTTTTGGGTACCTATCACCTTTGGGACTTGATACGTCTCTAACGTATCTACTTTTCCAAACAATTTTGCCCTTGTTTTGGACTATAATGTGCATGATTTGAATGGAACTAACCTGGACTGACGCTATTTTCAGCAGAATTGCCTTGGTGTTATTTTTGTGCAGAAATCAAAGTTTTCCAAACTTCCTGAAAATTTGCGGGGAGCAGTTTTGGAAAATATCAAAAATATCTGCGCCAAGTTCCACCTCAGGGGGTGGGCCAGTGGGCCACAAGCCCCTGCTCCGCCACGACCCCTCTAGTGGCGGTGGGCAGGCTTGTGGGGCCCACAGGCACATGCCGCCCCCAACTCCAGCTCTATAAGTTGCCTTTCGTCCCAGAAAAAATAAAAAGAGAATTTTTCATCGTGTTTTCGATACGGAGGCGCTGCCACCTCCTGTTCTTCATATGGAGGGAAGATATGGAGTCCGTCTTGGGCTCCGGAGAGGGGAAATCGTCGCCATCGTGATCATCAACCTTCTTCCCTCTCCAGTTCCATGAAGCTCTTAGTCGTTCGTGAGTAATCTATTCGTAGGCTCGCTGGGTGGTGTTGAGTAGGATGAGATCTATCATGTAATCTAGTTAGTTTTGATGGGGATTGATCCCTAGTATCCGCTATGTTCTGAGATTTGATGTTGCTACTACTTTGCCATGCTTAATGCTTGTCACTAGGGCACAAGTGCCATGATTTTAGATCTGAAATTATTATGTTGTCACCAATATATGTGTGTATTAGATCCGATCTTGCAAGTTGTAGTTACCTACTATGTGTTATGATCCGGCAACCCCGGAGTGACAATAACCGGAACCACTCCCGGTGATGACCATAGTTTGAGGAGTTAATGTGTTCACCAAGTGCTAATGCGTTGGTCCAGTTCTTTATTAAAAGGAGAACCTTAATATCCCGTAGTTTCCTTTTGGACCCCGCTGCCACGGGAGGGATGGACAATAGATGTCATGCAAGTTCTTTTCCCTAAGCACGTATGATGACACACGGAATGCATACCTACATCACATTGACGAACGGGAGCTAGCCACTTATCTCTCCGTGTTATAGCTGTTGCATGATGAATATCATCCAAACAAATCACCGACCCATTGCCTACGAGTTTGTCCTACTGTTGCTACTGTTGTTACTTGTCTTGCTCTGCTACCGTTACTACTGTTACTACTGCTGTTACTTGTCTTGCTCTGCTGCTATTACCGTTGCTTGCTACTGTTGCTACTTGCTACTGCTGTCACTACTGCTGTTCCTTGCCACTGCTATTGCTCGTTACACTGCCGCTACTCGCTACTTTGCTGTTACTACTGTGCTTGTAGATACTAATCTTTCAGGTGTGGTTGAATCTGACAAATTCAGCTGCTAATACTTGAGAGTATACTCTCACCTCCTGTCGTGCAAACCAACAAATTGGGTCGAATACTCTACCCTCGAAAACTGCTGCGAACCCACGCGCTGGTGGGCCATCAACAACATTCTTCTAGTTTCATTTCCGGGGAGTGCTAGCAGCATTCTTCTGGTGCCGTTGCAGGAGAAGGTTCGTTCTTATAAGCATTCGTCTAGCTAACACTAGAGATTGCAGGATCAACACTTTTCTAGAGCCATTGCGAGGGAAGCACAGCTGACGTCAGCATTGTTCTGGAGACGTTGCCTGGGAGTGCTAGCAGCATTCTTCTGGTGCCGTTGCAGGAGAAGGTTTATTGTCATAAGCATTCGTCTAGCTAACACTAGAGATTGCAGGATCAACACTTTTTTGGAGCCATTGCCACAGAAGCACATCTCACGTCAGCATTTTTCTGGCACCGTTGTCGGGGAGGTATTGCTATATTCTCCGAGTCACTTGGGATTTATATCTGCTGATCACTATGAAGAATCTGAAGGATCCAAATACCAAAGTCTTGCCCTCAACTATGAGGGGAGGTTAGGAATTGCCATCTAGCTCTGCACTTGATTCACCTTCAGTTATGAGTAAGTTTGCGACTTCACCTCCTGCTAGAAATCTTGATATGTCGCCTGTGCTTGATGATGCTTGTGATACTACTGCTAGAGATGCTATGCTTGATACTATGCCTGATGATGCTATGCTTGATACTATGCCTGATATTGCTAGAGATGCTATGCCTGATACTGCTAGAGATGCTATGCTTGATACTGCTTTGCCTAATGATGCTAGCGATGCTATTTTTCCTGATGATGCTATGCTTGATACTGCTAGAGATACTTCTTTGCCTGATGTTCCATTAGGAGTGTTTCTTGATGCTCATATTGCTAGAGTTACCCCCAATGCCCGTGATGCTTCTGAAACTACCGATACTATTGAGATAGAACCTGCTTTTGCTCCTGTTAGACCCAACTCTCCTCAATATGAATTGCCTGATATACTTGAGGGTTACGTTATGGAGGGAGGGATAGCTGAGGATTTTCTTGCGTGTAAGGATGCCTATGATGCTGATAAATTAATTCTCAAGTGGAAGGAAAATCTCGGGAAGTTAGGATGAAAAATGATCCGAAGTTTGCCACTTCGCCTATCTTTGTCACCGATAAGGATTATGAATTCTCTGTCGACCCTGAGATAATCTCTCTAGTCGAATCTGATCCTTTTCACGGTTATGAGTCTGAGACGGTCATAGCCCATCTTGCCAAACTATCCGAAATAGCCAACCTTTTCACTAATGAGGAGAAGATCCGCCACTACTATATCCTTAAGCTGTTTCCTTACTCTCTAAAGGATGACGCTAAAGCCTGGTTCACCTCTCTTTCTCCTGTATGTGTGCGTAGTCCCCAGGAGATGGTCTATTACTTATATGAGAAATATTTCCCTTCCCATAAGAAGCAAGCTACATAATGCTTTGCCTGATCACCCTCTCAAGAAGAACGAGATACTTGATATCCTCTATAACGGACTTACTGATGCCTCTAGAGACCACCTACATAGTTGTGCCGGTTGTGTTTTTAGGGAACAAACTGTAGAACAAGCTGAGACTCTACTGAATAACCTCTTGATCAACGATAATGCTTGGACTATTCCCGAACCACCTCCTAAGCCAACTCCTAAGAAAAGAGGTATTCTATTCCTCAGTCCCGAAGGTATGCAAGAAGCCAAGAAATCTATGCAAGAGAAAGGCATTAGATCTAAAGATTTCAAAAATCTACCACCTATCAAAGAGATCCACGGTCTCGATAACCCGATACAGGTAGTAGAAGTGAATTCTCTGCGTAGGTTTGACGAGAGTGATAGTCCTTTTGATAAACCTACTAGCCTATGCTTTGATGAATTTGACAACTTTGTTGCCAAACAGCAGAGTTTCAATGATTACGTTAGCAGACATTTGGAACAAAGTGCTCGTATGCTTAGCCATTTAAGTGCTTGTGTAGACAGAAATGTCAATGCTCTAAAGCTTCTGAGTAAACATGCCTCTATGATTACTACTCAGGTAGAACAAGTACTTAAAGCTCAGAGTGACCTGCTCAATGAATTAAATGACAACTCTGTCAGAGTCATTAATAGAGGAGGCAAAATGACTCAAGAACCTTTGTATCCTGAAGGTCATCCTAAGAGAATTGATCAAGATTCTCAAGGAATCAATGCCGATACACCTAGTCATCCTAAGGAGAAGAAGAAGGATGATAGAAACCTGCACGCCAGTTCACCAAATACTATCACACCTAAAGAACCTAATGATATTTCTGCGTCTGATGCGGAAACACAATCAGGTGATGAACATGAACCTGGTGACAATGTGGATTGTGATGTTCATAATAATGCTCAACCTAGCCATGATGAGGATGTGGAGATTGAACTTACGGTTAATCCTGATAATCCACAACCTAAGAGATACGACAAGGATGACTTCATTGCTAGGAAGCATGGTAAAGAAAGAGAGCCATGGGTTCAGAGACCTATGCCCTTTCCTCCTAAGCCATCCAAGAAACATGATGATGAGGATTTTGAGCGCTTCGTTGAGATGATAAGGCCCGTATTTCTGCAGATGCGGTTAATTGATATGCTCAAGATGTCTCCGTATGCCAAGTACATGAAAGATATCGTGACTAATAAACGGAAGATACCAGATCTTGAGATCTTTACCATGCTTGCCAATTACACTTTCAAGGGTGGAACTCCTAAGAAACTTGGTGATCCCGGAGTGCCCACTATACTTGCTCTATTAAAGGAAACTATGTAAGAACTGCCTTATATGATCTTGGAGCCGGTGTTAGTGTTATGCCGCTCTCTCTTTATCGTAGACTTGAGTTGGATAAGTTGACACCCACTGAAATTTCTCTGCAAATGGCTGACAAATCAACTGCTTTCCCTATCGGCGTTTGCGAGGATGTGCCTGTTGTGGTTGCTAATACCACTATCTTAACATACTTTGTTATCTTGGATATTCCCGAGGACGATGCCATGGCTATCACACTCGGAAGACACTTTTTAAACACTGCAGGGGCTGTTATAGATTGCAACAAAGGCAATGTCACTTTCCATGTCAACGGTAATGAGCACACAGTGCACTTTCCGAAGAAATGATATCCAGTACATTGCATCAATGCTATCGAAAATACTTCATCGATTCTTATTGGGAGCTTTGAATGCCCTATTCTATGAGAAATATTTCCCTGCCCATAAGAAGCACACTGCCTTGTAGGAAATATACAATTTTGCTCAACTCCAAGAAGAGAGGCTTCCACAAGCTTGGGGGAGGCTCGTCCAGCTATAGAATGCTTTGTCTGATCACCCTCTCAAGAAGAATGAGATACTTGATATCCTCTATAACAGACTTACCGATGCCTCTAGAGACCACCTAGATAGTTGTGCCGGTTGTGTTTTTAGGGAACGAACTGTAGAACAAGCTGAGACTCTACTGAATAACCTCTTGATCAACGATAATGCTTGGACTATTCCCGAACCACCTCCTAAGACAACTCCTAAGAAAAGAGGTATTCTATTCCTCAGTCCCGAAGGTATGCAACAAGCCAAGAAATCTATGCAAGAGAAAGGCACTAGATCTAAAGATGTCAAAAATCTACCACCTATCAAAGAGATCCACGGTCTCGATAACCCGATACAGGTAGGAGAAGTGAATTCTCTGCGTAGGTTTGACGAGAGTGATAGTCCTTTTGATAAACCTACTAGCCTATGCTTTGATGAATTTGACAACTTTGTTGCCAAACAACAGAGTTTCAATGATTATGTTAGCAGACATTTGGAACAAAGTGCTCGTATGCTTAGCCATTTAAGTGCTTGTGTAGACAGAAATGTCAATGCTCTAAAGCTTCTGAGTAAACATGCCTCTATGATTACTACTCAGGTAGAACAAGTACTTAAAGCTCAGAGTGACCTGCTCAATGAATTAAATGACAACTCTGTCAGAGTCATTAATAGAGGAGGCAAAATGACTCAAGAACCTTTGTATCCTGAAGGTCATCCTAAGAGAATTGATCAAGATTCTCAAGGAATCAATGCCGATACACCTAGTCATCCTAAGGAGAAGAAGAAGGATGATAGAAACCTGCACGCCAGTTCACCAAATACTATCACACCTAAAGAACCTAATGATATTTCTGCGTCTGATGCGGAAACACAATCAGGTGTTGAACATGAACCTGGTGACAATGTGGATTGTGATGTTCATAATAATGCTCAACCTAGCCATGATGAGGATGTGGAGATTGAACTTACGGTTAATCATGATAATCCACAACCTAAGAGATACGACAAGGATGACTTCACTGCTAGGAAGCATGGTAAAGAAAGAGAGCCATGGGTTCAGAGACCTATGCCCTTTCCTCCTAAGCCATCCAAGAAACATGATGATGAGGATTTTGAGCGCTTCGTTGAGATGATAAGACCCGTCTTTCTGCAGATGCGGTTAATTGATATGCTCAAGATGTCTCCGTATGCCAAGTACATGAAAGATATCGTGACTAATAAATGGAAGATACCAGATCTTGAGATCTCCACCATGCTTGCCAATTACACTTTCAAGGGTGGAACTCCTAAGAAACTTGGTGATCCCGGAGTGCCCACTATACCTTGCTCCATTAAAGGAAACTACGTAAGAACTGCCTTATATGACCTTCGAGCCGGTGTTAGTGTTATGCCGCTCTCTCTTTATCGTAGACTTGAGTTGGATAAGTTGACACCCACTAAAATTTCTCTGGAAATGGCCGACAAATCAACTGCTTTCCCTATTGGCGTTTGCGAGGATGTGCCTGTTGTGGTTGCTAATACCACTATCTTAACATACTTTGTTATCTTGGATATTCCCGAGGACGATGCCATGGCTATCATCCTCGGAAGACCCTTTTTAAACACTGCAGGGGCTGTTATAGATTGCAACAAAGGCAATGTCACTTTCCATGTCAACGGTAATGAGCACGCAGTGCACTTTCCGAAGAAATGATATCTAGTACATTGCATCAATGCTATCGAAAAGACTTCTTCGATTCTTATTGGGAGCTTTGAATGCCCTATTCCTTGTGTCAAGATAAAGTATGATTTGCTTGTTGGGGAGATTCATATCCCCATTGAGGTGACTTAGTGGCTATTCGAAAATTCTCTGTTCTCTCTTGCGATTCGAGAAGGTTTTGTCATAAGGACTTGATCAACCCCATTGATGAATTTTTTCCGATGACCATGAAACGGATGAATCAGAGAGTCACATACCTCTATTTTGAGTCTTCATTTTCTGTTGCTTAGAAGAAAAATTATAGAATTATTTTAGTTTTTCCTGTCTTTTGTTCTAGCGTCCCGGAGAAAAATACCTCGAAAATAAAAGTTCTCCGATGGTCCTGAAAATTTAGTATGATTTTTCTGGATTTTTTGAAAATTTCTGGGCCTGAGAGCTGGTCAGGGGGCCTGACTAGTGGGCCACAAGCCCCCCCACCGCCACCTACCCCACTGGTGGCAGGGTGCAAGCTTGTGGGGCCCACAGGCATCCCCTCCACTCATTCCAGCTCGAGCCTCTTCTTCCACCTCCAGAAAAAATTGTTTCGCAGCGCAAACCCGTGTTCTTGCTCATTTGGCTGTGATTTTTGATCTCTTTGCTCAAAGCACCATTCTCCGAACTGTTTTGGGGAAATTGCTCCTTGGTAAGTGACTCCTCCAATGGTCCAATTAGTTTTTGCTCTAGTGCTTTATCCTTCGCGAATTCTTGCTACCTTGGTGACCCTGTTCTTGAGCTAGAAAAGTTGATTTTAGCTGGTCCCAAGTAGTTTTAGCGCATCATACGGTCTCTAGGCACTACTGGGAGTAGTTGCTACAAGTTGGGTTAATCCTTATTCACTTTTCTTTCGAAGTCTCTAAAAATTTCAGAATTTTTCAGAGCTAGAAAAAGGAAAAGATGAGGAGGTTCTTGAGAGGCTCTTCAAGTCGTAACCCCAAGGAGGATGAGAAGAACCACCTCAAGTATGTGGTCCCTCGAGTCACAGAAGTTCGAGCGTGCGAGTGGCCAAGTGATGAATTTTTGTGCGCCGCCGGACTTTATGAAGACTTTTCTTACTTGGTGGAGAACGCAGGTCTTACTGCGTTCGTTGAAGATAAGTGCCCACAATATCTCCTCCTCACCAATATTTTTGTTCAAAGCTTCAACTTTTATCCGAAGAAGAATCCTCCCATGGTTGAGTTCATGATTTACGATTTCCCCCAGTGCATGACGCTACAGGATTTTTGCAATGTATGCAAATTACCTTATCTTGGGGATATCCGTGACCCTCATCCACGGGACTTGGAGGATTTCATTGGTTCTATTGCTGTTGGAGAGGAGAGAGGAGTGTCTCGCGCTAGAATAGCTAGCATACATTTTCCTGTGCTTCGGTACTTCTCACTATTTGTGGGAAAATGTTTGATTGGCCGTGGGGAGGCTGGATCACTTAGTTCTCCACACCTTGCGGTTCTGCGCGAAGGCCTTTATAACAATAAGACTTATAGCTTGGGCGCTATAGTAGCTCAACGGTTGAACCTGAACCGTTCTAAAGGTGTCGTTTATGGAGGTATCTATGCTACCCGTCTTGCGAGATACTTTGAGATACCTATTAGATTGGGAGAGGAAGGAGAGATGCTTCTCCTTGAGAGATATCTGGATTATGATAGCATGGTTCGCCATGATTTTCTGGATAGAGATGCTAGTAGACAGATGATTTATAACCTGGTGTTTAGTCAGGGTACTCGAGAGACTATTACTTTGCCTGCTCCTTCTTTGTTTGATCTTCATGCAGGTAGGTACACTATTATGCCCGCGGACATCTACGCATATTGGGGCTTGGCCCAACCACAGGCGCCCGTGCCCGAGCCGCCAGTTTATCAGTGGGAGCCAAAGGAGCTCGCACAGCAGTGGCATCCACAGTCTGCTCCGGAGTATCCTGGAGCTGGTTATTTCCCACCTTGGGAGTAGACCAAGCTAGGCCAAAAGCCTAAGCTTGGAGGAGTACGTCTTCTCACCGACTTTACATTCATGCTTATGCTTTCGCTTTGTTAGCCGGTGTTTACACTTTGCCACTATATTATCCATGCTAGTTTCTTTCCGTTTTCTTGTTTTCTTGTTTTGTGTCCTTTTGAGAAAACCCAAAAAGATTTTCCTTTCTTCTTTTGCTTGTTGGGAGCTTTCCCGTGTAAATAGCTTTCTTTTTCTTTGTGTCAATGTAGAAGATATTGGTTACAATGCTTAGTGGTTCTTACATGCTTACCTGTTTAGCTTTCAAAGAGCCATATTATTTTGTCTTCTCCTTTTTGTTTGCATGCAGATTCAGCTTAGTCCAATGCGCTTATTATCGTTTTCATTGTTCGATCGTGCAAATGAAAGGCAACAATGATGATATATGATGAAGTGACTGAGACTGAAAAGCTGGTATGAACTCTATCTATTTTGTTTTTGTAAATATGACTAGCTTGTCGACCCAGATTTAGCTTTGTTGTGAGAGAACCATGTTTGCAATGACAACTTAGAGATCATAGTTTCCGATGCCATGCTTATTTAGCTGAGAGCTTATAATGGTTTGTTTTGATTGCCAACATAGATTTTGAAATGATTATGATGTAGTATGATAGGATGGTATTCTCCTTTGAATGTTTCAAGTGGCTTGGCTTGGCGCATGTTCATGCATGTAGTTGAAACAAAATCAACATAGCCTCTATGATGTTCGTGTTCATGGTAATTTATATCCTGTTCATGCTTGCATTAAATGTTAGTCAAACTCATTGCATCTTGATGACTGTTGTCGCTCTCTAGTTGGTCGCTTCCTAGTCTTTTGCTAGCCTTCACTTGTACTAAGTAGAATACTGCTTGTGCATCCACTTCCATAAACCCAAAAGTTTTTCCATGAGAGTCCACCATACCTACCTATTTGAGGTATCTACCTGCCGTTCCAAGTAAATTTGCATGTGCCATTCTCTAAACCTTCAAGAAATAAATCTGTTTTGCATGCCCGAACCGCTCATGTGGTGACAGAGGGCTATTGGTATCTTCCAAGTTAGGAGTGTTATCCTTGACATGTGTTTTTTCACAGTCCTTCACGAGAAAGGGGCCGGTATTTGGGATGCCCAGTTCCATGCTTAAATCGAAAACATAACTGTAAAACAAGACTCCCCCCGGATTGATGTTAGTATGGACGGTACCTGAGGATTCGGCTAGCCGTGGAGTGTGATTGATTGGTGGTGGGGGAGTTAAAACTTTACTTTTATGTTTGGGAACCGCCTATAGCATGAGTAACATGGAATATATTGAGAACTCTTGGTCATTGCGTTGACAATGAAAGCATGCCACCCAAAATTATTATCTCTGTTTTCAAAGCTTGAGCTCTGGCACCTCTGCAAATCAATGCTTCCCTTTGCGAAGGGCCTGTCTATTTATTTTCCTGTTGAGTCATCCTCCTCTTATATAAGCACCAATTAGAGAGCACCTCTGTCATTTTTAGGCTTTGCTTTTGATTGATATTGAGTATGACTATGACTGGATCTTCGTTGCTATGAATTACAATGTTTAATCAGCCCTTGATCTTTGAAAGTGCTCTGCATTTATGTTTTGCGGTCTCAGAAAGAGCTAGCGAGATACCACCTATTCAGATTGCTTCATGCTTGCTTTGATTGAAGTGTTGGTATTTGAAACTCATTATTATTTGCTCATTAGCTGATTATGCCATTGATATTAGTTTATCGTGAGACCTTTGTGTCATTTGCTTATGTGGTTAACTTGTGATCTTGCTAAAATTCTGGTTGTGAGTTAGACATAGTTGCAACAACAAGATCAAACAGAGTTAGTCAAAGTTTTTCTTTCTCTCTCAGTTTGTCAACTGAGTTGCTTGAGGACAAGCAAGGTTTTAAGCTTGGGGGAGTTGATACGTCTCCATCGTATCTAGTTTTCCAAACTCTTTTGCCCTTGTTTTGGACTATAATTTGCATGATTTGAATGGAACTAACTTGGACTGACGCTATTTTCAGCAGAATTACCTTGGTGTTATTTTTGTGCAGAAATCAAAGTTCTCCAAACGTCTTGAAAATTTGCGGGGAGCAGTTTTGGAAAATATCAAAAATATCTGCGCCAAGTTCCACCTCAGGGGGTGGGCCAGTGGGCCACAAGCCCCAGCTCCGCCACCACCCCCCTGGTGGTGGTGGGCAGGCTTGTGGGGACCACAGGCACCTGCCGCCCCCAACTCCAGTTCTATAAGTTGCCTTTCATCCCAGAAAAAATAAAAAGAGAAGTTTTCGTCGCGTTTTCGATACGGAGGCGCCGCCACCTCCTGTTCTTCATCTGGAGGGCAGATCTGGGGTTCGTCTTGGGCTCCGGAGAGGGGAAATCGTCGCCATCATGATCATCAACCTTCTTCCCTCTCCAATTCCATGAAGCTCTTCGTCGTTCGTGAGTAATCTATTCGTAGGCTCGCTGGGCGGTGTTGAGTAGGATGAGATCTATCATGTAATCTAGTTAGTTTTGATGGGGATTGATCCCTAGTATCCGCTATGTTCCGAGATTTGATGTTGCTACTACTTTGCCATACTTAATGCTTGTCACTAGGGCCCGAGTGTCATGATTTCAGATATGAAATTATTATGTTGTCACCAATATATGTGTGTTTTAGATCCGATCTTGCAAGTTGTAGTTACCTACTATGTGTTATGATCCGACAACCCTGGAGTGACAATAACAGGAACCACTCCCGGTGATGACCATAGTTTGAGGAGTTCATGTGTTCACCAAGTGCTAATGCGTTGGTATGGTTCTTTATTAAAAGGAGAACCTTAATATCCCGTAGTTTCCTTTTGGACCCCGCTGCCACGGGAGGGATGGACAATAGATGTCATGCAAGTTCTTTTCCCTAAGCACGTATGACGACACACGGAATGCATGCCTACATCACATTGACGAACGTGAGCTAGCCACTTATCTCTCCGTGTTATAGCTGTTGCATGATGAATATCATCCAAACAAATCACCGACCCATTGCCTACGAGTTTGTCCTACTGTTGCTACTGCTATTACTTGTCTTGCTCTGCTGCTGTTACTACTAATGCTACTGCTGTTACTTGTCTTGCTCTGCTGCTATTACTGTCGCTTGCTACTGTTGCTACTTGCTACTGCTGTCACTACTGTTGTTCCTTGCCACTGCTATTGCTCGCTACACTGCCGCTACTCGCTACTTTGCTGTTACTACTGTGCTTGCAGATACTAATCTTTCAGGTGTGGTTGAATCTGACAAATTCAGCTGCTAATACTTGAGAGTATACTCTCACCTCCCGTCGTGCAAACCAACAAATTGGGTCGAATACTCTACCATCGAAAACTGCTGCGAACCCACGCGCTGGTGGGCCATCAACAACATTCTTCCAGTTTCATTGCCGGGGAGTGCTAGCAGCATTCTTCTGGTGCCGTTGCAGGAGTAGGTTCGTTGTTATAAGCATTCGTCTAGCTAACACTAGAGATTGCAGGATCAACACTTTTCTGGGGCCATTGCCAGGGAAGCACAGCTGACGTTAGGACTACTTTCATAGCACAAGCCAACTACCAAGTCACGCACCGCCGTGCTCTAAAATATCTAAGTTAAGAACATAGATCAAAATTATCTAGCTCAAAAGATATAAGTGAAGCATGATGAGCATTCTAGCAAAATCACGATGAGTGCATGTCTCTCTCAAAAGGTGTTCAGCAAGGATGATTGTGACACAACAAAAAGAAAAGACTCCTACGATACAAGACGCTCCAAGCAAAACACATATTATGTGGTGAATAAAAATATAGCTCCAAGTAATGTTACCGATGGATTGAAGACGAAAGAGGGGATGCCTTCCTGGGGCATCCCCAAGCTTAGGCTTTTTGGTGTCCTTGAATTTGGCTTGGGATGCCTTGGGCATCCCCAAGCTTGAGCTCTTTCCACTCGTTATCTCTTTATCCATGAGAACATCACCCAAAACTTGAAAACTTCACAACACAAAACTTAAACAAAAACTCGTGATAACATTAGCACAAGAAAACAAACTACCACCTCTTTAGGTACTGTAGCAATCTTGATTTCTATTTATATTGGTGTTAGATTACTGTATTATCACTTTTCCATGGCTAGTACCCCCCGATACTATCCATGGTTTCGTCGAAACAAGCAACCAACTCAACAAAAACAGAATCTGTCAAAAACAGACCAGTCTGTAGCAATCCGTATACTTCGTACACTTCTGGTACCTCAAAAATTCTGAAAAATTACGACTGCTTGGGAAAAAGGCATATCAACCAGAAGCAAAAATAATCAACTCAAAAGCTCTCTCTGAATAAAAATGAACAATAATCTCATGACCAAAAAGTTTCTGTCTTTTTCCAGCACGATGAAACAACCATCACCAAGACTAGTCATAAAGGTTTTACTTGGCTCAAACACAAAAAGAAACACAAAATACACTATCATAATAGAACTATGATGGTATGGATGACACAAAATAGAAAGAAAAGGATAAATTCACTGGGTTGCCTCCCAACTAGCGCTATTGTTTAACGCCCTTAGCTAGGCATAAAGCGATAGAATCACGTATCGTCGTCTTTGGTGCTCAAACCATAAGTACCCCTCATCATGGATTCATAAGGCAATGTTATTTTATTTCTAGAAAAATGTTCCACGCCCTTCTTTAAAGGAAATTGAAATCTAATATTCCCTTCCTTCATATCGATGATAGCACCGATAGTCCTTAGGAAAGGTCTACTAAGAATAATAGGACATGTAGGATTGCAATCAACGTCATGCACAATGTAATCCACGGGTACATAGTTCCTATTTGCAATAATAAGAACATCATTGATCCTTCCCATGGGTTTCTTGACAGTAGAATCCGCAAGATGCAAATTAAGAGAACATTCCTCAATCTCTTTAAAACCCAGAACATCACATAAAGACTTTGGAATCACGGAAACACTAGCACCCAAATCACACAAAGCATTGCATTCATAGTTTTTGATTTTGATTTTGATAGTAGGTTCCCACTCATCATGAAGCTTTCTAGGGATAGAGACTTCCAATTCGAGTTTCTCTTCAAGAGATTTTATCATAGCTTCGACGATATTATCGGTAAAGGCCTTGTTTTGGCTATAAGCGTGTGGAGAGTTTAGCATGGATTGCATCAAGGAAATGCATTCAATCAAGGAGCAACTATCATAATCGAATTCCTTGAAATCCAAAGTAGTAATTTCATTACTACTCAAAGTTTTAATATCTTCTACTCCACTTTCAATGCTTTTAGCATCAAGATAGATGGACTCCGAATCATTGGGGCGTTTTTCAACCAAAGTGGATTCATATCCAGCCCCATCATCATTAGGTTTGACACAAGAAAACAAAGATTCAATGGGTTTCACACCAAGCACTTTAAGATCTTCGTGATTCTTATGACGAGAACACGCCTTTTTAAGCCATTCTTGTCTAGCACGAATTTGGGCGGTTATTTCTTTACTCTCACTCATGGAAACATGCATAGGTTTCAAAGTTTCATCCATATTGATATTGGGAGGAGCACATCTAAATTTCAAAGCATCAATATCACTAGACATTCTATCAACACTCCTAGCCAAATCGTCAATTTTGAGTAGTTTTTCCTCTATGGACGCATTGCAAATCTTTTGTGAGTTGATAAACTCTTTGATATTACTCTCTAGATCGGAGGGTAATCTATTGTAATTTCCATGAGTATTGTTGTAGGAGTTGCCAAAGTTATTCCTACCAACAAAATTAATGTCCAGGCTAGCGTTGCTACTCTCAATCAAGGAAGACAAGGGCATATCATTAGGATCTAAAGGAGCACTTCTACTAGCAACCAAATTCATTAACTCATCCATCTTAGCACTTAACGAGTTAATTTTTTCTATAGCGTGTACCTTCTTACTAGTAGATGACCTTTCAGTGTGCCACTGAGAGTAGTTTGTCATGATATTGTCAAGGAGTTTTGTGGCTTCTCCTAACGTGATTTCCATGAATGTTCCACCTAAGGCGGAGTCCAAGATATTTCAAGAAGTGAAATTCAAGCCAGCGTAGAAGATTTGTATAATCATCCAAAGACTCAAGCCATGAGCGGGACAATTTCTAATCATCAATTTAATTCTCTCCCAAGATTGTGCAACATATTCATGATCAAGTAGCTTAAAATTCATGATATCATTACAGAGAGAGATAATCTTAGCCGGCGGAAAATACTTTGATATGTAAGCATCTTTGCACTTATTCCAAGAATCAATACTATTTTTGGGCAAAGACGAAAACCAAGTTTTTGCTCGATCTCGCAACAAGAAAGGAAAAAGCTTCAATTTAATCACATCATTATCCACATCTTTCTTCGTTTTCATATCACAAAGCTCAATGAACGTATTAAGATGGGATGCGACATCTTCACTAGGAAGGCCGGAGAATTGCTCTTTCATAACAAGATTCAGCAAAGCGGCATTGATTTCGTATGACTCCGCACTAGTGGCGGGAGCAATCGGAGTACTAATAAAATCATTATTATTAGTATTCGAGAAGTCACAAAGTTTTGTGTTTTCAGTCATGGTGACTTCAGCAAGCAAGCAAGCACACAAGCGAACAAAGAGCAAGCGAGAGAAAAGGGCGATCGAAAAAGGCAAACGAAGAAAAGGGCAAATATTTTTTTTGTAATTTTTTGTTTTTCAGAAGTGGGGGAGAGGGAAACGGGAGGAAAAAAAGTAAATGCAAGAGATGAGTTTGCGACACTTACTTGGATGAGTTCTTGACTTGATCCTCCCCGGAAACGGCGCCAGAAATCCTTCTGCTACTTCTCAAACAACAACGCCAGAAATTGACACGTTGACGAAGACTTGCTTATGTTGGTTTTTCCCTTGAAGAGGAAAGGGTGATGCCGCACAGGAGCAGTAAGTATTTCCCTTAGTTTGAGAACCAAGGTATCAATCCAGTAGGAGAATCTCGTCAAGTCCAGAGTACCTACGCAAACACAAAAGAGCTTGCACCCAACACTATAAAGGGGTTGTCAATCCTTTCAAGATTGATTGCAAAGTCAGATCTGAAGGCGGAAAGTGCAACGAAGTAAAAGAGTAAGGCTGAAAATATGGTGTGAAGTAGACTCGGGGGCCATAGTGTTCACTAGAGGCTTCTCTCAAAATAGCAAATATTACGGTGGGTGAAGAAATTACCGTCGAGCAATTGATAGAACCACACAAAGTCATGACGATATCTAAGGGAATGATCATACATATAGGCATCACGTCCGAGACAAGTAGACCGATACTTTATGCATCTACTACTATTACTCCACACATCGACCGCTATCTAGCATGCATCTAGTGTATTGAGTTCATGACGAACAGAGTAACGCCTTAAGCAAGATGACATGATGTAGAGGTATAAACTCAAACGAATGATGAAAACCCCATCGTTTTACCCTTGATGGCAACAACATGATGCATGCCTCGCTACCCCTTCTGTCACTAGGTGAGGTCACCGCACGGTATGAACCCAAAACCAAGAACTTCTCCCATTGCAAGAATCATAGATCAAGCTGGCCAAACAAAATCCACAACTTGAAGAGAATTACAAGGATATGAAATCATGCATATAAGAGATCAAAAGAAACCCAAATAAGATTCAAAGATAATCTGATCATAAATCCACAATTCATTGGATCTCAACAAACACACCGCAAAAGAAGATTACATCGGATAGATCTCCATGAAGATCATGGAGATCATTGTATTGAAGATCCAAGAGAGAGAAGAAGCCATCTAGCCACTAGCTATGGACCCGTAGGTCTATGGTGAACTACTCACGCATCATCAGAGAGGTCATGGTGTTGATGAAGAAGCCCTCCATATCCGAATCCCCCCTCCGGCAGGGCACCAGAAGGTGCCCCAGATGGGATCTTGCGGAGATAGAAGCTTGCGGCGGCGGAAAAGTACTTTCAATGATCTCCCATTTTTTCTGGAATTTTTGGGAATATATAGGAGAAATACCTAGGGCAGAGGAGGCCCAGGGAGCCCACAAGCCTGGGAGGCGTGGCCCCCCTGGCCACGGCTAGGGGTTTGTGGGGTCCCTGGTGGCCCCCTGCCTTGGTTCTCAAGTTCCCCGATCGTCTTTTGCTTCGGAAAAAATATTTTTGGAAGTTTCATTCCGTTTGGACTCCGTTTAAAATCCTGCTCTGAAAAGGGTCAAAAACATGGAAAAAACAGGAAATGACACTTGGCACTGAGTTAATAAGTTAGTCCCAAAAAATATATAAAAGGCATACAAAACATCCAAAGTTTGACAAGATAATAGCATGAAACCATCAAAAATTATAGATACGTTGGAAACGTATCAGTGCCTAGCAGTCTTGTGGCCCCCCCGTGGCTCCTTTGCCCTACTTCTTCCGCCTATTAATCCCCGAAAAATCTGAAACCACGGGAGAAAGCCACGAAAATACTTTTCCGCCACCGCAAGCTTCTGTCTCTGCAAGATCCCATCTGGGGAACGTTCTGGTGCCCTGCCGGAGGGGGGATCCGGACACGAAGGGCTTCTTCATCAACACCATTGCCTCTGCGATGATGCGTGAGTAATTCACCACAGACCTTCGTGTCCATAGCTAGTAGCTAGATGACTTCTTATCTCTCTTGGATCTTCAATACAAAGTTCTCCATGATCTTCATAGAGATCTATCCGATGTAATCCTCTTTTGCGGTGTGTTTGTCGAGATCCGATGAATTGTGGATTTATGATCAGATTATCTATGATTCTTATTTGAGTTTCTTCTAATCTCTTATATGCATGATTTCATATCCTTGTAATTCTCTTCGAGTTGTGGGTTTGTTTGGCCAACTTGATCTATAATTCTTGCAATGGGAGAAGTGCTTGGTTTTGGGTTCATACTGTGCGGTGTCCTCACCCAGTGACAGAAGGGGTAGCGAGGCACGCATCATGTTGTTTCCATCAAGGGTAATTTATCCCTCTACATCATGTGATCTTGGTTAAGGCGTTACTCTGTTTGTTATAAACTCAATACACTAGATGCATGCTGGATAGCGATCGATGTGTGGAGTAATAGTAGTAGATGCGGAAAGTATTGGTCTACTTGTTTCGGACGTGATGCCTATATGTATGATCATTTCCTTAGATATCGTCATGACTTTGCGCTGTTCTATCAATTGCTCGACAGTAATTCATTCACCCACTGTAATATTTGCTATCATGAGATAAGCCTCTAGTGAACACTATGGCCCTCGGGTCTACTTCACATTATATTTCCAGCCCTACACTTTTACTTTGTTGCACTTTCCGCCTCAGATCTCACCTTGCAATCAATCGTGAAGGGATTGACAACCCCTTTGCAGGGTTGGGTGCAAGTTTGCTATTTTAGCGCAGGTACTTTGGAGACTTGGCTTGAAACTCCTACTGGATTGATACCTTGGTTCTCAAACTGAGGGAAATACTTACTGCTACCGTGCTGCATCACCCTTTCCTCTTCAAGGGAAAAACCAATGAAAGCTCAAGAGGTAGCATCACTCCGTGTGACGGAGATGTATCTCTGGGCCCACTCGGTAATGCATCATTATAATGAGCTCAATGTGACTAAGGAGTTAGCCACGGGATGATGTGTTACGGAACTAGTAAATAGACTTGCCGGTAACAAGATTGAACAAGGTATAGGGATATCGACGATCGAATCTCGGGCAAGTATCATACCGGTAGACAAAGGGAATTGCATACGGGATTGATTGAATCCCCGACATCGTGGTTCATCCTAGGAGATCATCGTGGAACATGTGGGATCCAACATGGGTATCCAGATCCTGCTGTTGGTTATTGACCGGAGAGATGTCTCAGTCATGTCTACATGGTTCCCGAACCCGTAGGGTCTACACCCTTAAGGTTTGATGACTCTAGGGTTGTAATGGGAATAGTATGTGGTTACCGAAGGTTGTTCGGAGTCTCGTATGAGATCCCAGAAGTCACCAGGAGCTCTGAAATGATTCGGAGGTAAAGATTCATATATTGGAAGTGAAGATTTGATCGCCGGAAATGTTTCAAGAATCGTAGGTATTGTACCGGGACCACCAGAAGGGTTCCGAGGGTCCACCAGCCCGAAGGCCCACGTGGGCCAAAAGTGGATGGTAACCAGCCCCTAGGTGGGCTGGTGCTCCACCCACCAAGGCCCAAGACGCACAAGGGGGCTAAGGGGGCCAACCCTAGGGCGTGGGAGGCTGCTTTGGGTGGCAAGCCCACCCCTAGGGCGCCGCCCCTCCTCCTCTTGGCCGCCGCACCACCTTGGGGAAACCCTAGGGTGGCCGGCCCTCCTCCTCCTCCTATATATATGCAAGGGTTTTGGGACTGATAGACACACAAGTTCATCTCTCCCTCGGTGCAGCCCTAGCTCTCCTCCTCCTCGTCCTCCATAGCGCTTGGTGAAGCCCTACCGGAGTACCACTCAGCTCCACCGTCACCACGCCGTCGTGCTACCAGAACTCTCCCTCAACTTCTCGTCTCTCCTTGGTGGATCAAGGTGAAGGAGATGTCACGGGGCTGCACGTGTGTTGAATGCGGAGGCGCCGTTGTTCGGCGCTTAGATCGGAATCTTCCGCGATCAGAATCGCTACGAGTATGAATCCATCAACCACGTTCATAGTAACGTTTCCGCTTTGCAATCTTCAAAGGTATGAAGATGCTCTACCCATTTTTCACGCCCAAGATGCGACCCTATCCTCAATTTGGCACGAAGGCCTCGTGAGGGATAGAAGCGCATCTCGTCGTGTCGCAAGAATGGATATCGTTACAAGTACATGTACTGAAAAGAAGATATATATATATATATATATATATATATATATATATATATATATATATATATATATATATATATATATATATATATATAGAATTGGCTTACACTCGCCACAAGCTACATGAGAGTCACAGCAGTACAACACATAATCATCATGAAGAAGAGCAGGGTCCGTCTACGGATGAAAACAAACGAGAAAAGAAGAAAGACGTCCATCCTTGCTATCCCGGGCTGCCGGCCTGGAACCCATCCTAGATCAATGAAGAAGAAGAAGGAGAAGCAACACCAAATGAACAATCAACGTGCTCGCCTCAAGTAACCTTTACCTGTACCTGCAACTGGTGTTGTAGTAATCTGTGAGCCATAGGGGACTCAGCAATCTCATTTCCAAAGGTATCAAGACTAGCAAAGCTTAATGGGTGAGGTAAGGTTAAGTGGTGAGGTTGCAGCAGCGGCTAAGCATATATTTGGTGGCTAAACTTACGGGTACAAGAAATAAGAGGGGGAAGATCTACGCATAGCGGACGTGACTACTGATGATCAAATTAATGATCCTAAACACCTACCTACGTCAGACATAACCCCACCGTGTCCTTGATCAGAGAAGGTGCTCACGAAAGAGACAGTCACGGTTACGCACACAGTTGGCATGTTTTAATTAATTTAACTTCAAGTTACCTAGAACTAGTGTTAAACAAAGTTTCCACGTTGCCACATAACCGCGGGCACGGCTTTCCGAAAAGATTTAACCCTGCAGGGGTGCTCCAACTAGTCAATCACAAATTACCACAAGCCGCATAGAAATCCTCGATCACGACACTCGCGATCTCTTCGGATTCCTTAGTCGAAAACCTCAACTCTGAGATTACCCAAAGCATCACTGGAATCCCGATGCACAAGATATCTCGTCAAAGGTAAAACTAATCCAGCAAGGCCGCCCGACGTGTCAACAATCCTGATAGGAGCCGCGTATCTCGTTCTCAGGACACGACAGATGAGCGATGGTTACCACGTCAGACGCCGAGTTGCCCCGGGTAGCATTAGTAAGCTGCTCCGTTTTGGACCAGCACCATCAGCACTGGCCCTCCTTGTATTATGTAGAATTACTCCTCGGGTAGCGCTAACTCCCTACGAATTTCAGTGTTAACAAAATTATTATACTGGGCAAATGTAGTACCAACGTTGGGCCTTGCCAGACCAGCTTTAATCTAAAACGAATTATCAAGGGGGTCCCCATAACAACCCCGATGGTGT
The DNA here is from genome assembly GCF_904849725.1 of Hordeum vulgare subsp. vulgare. Lineage (NCBI taxonomy): Eukaryota > Viridiplantae > Streptophyta > Magnoliopsida > Poales > Poaceae > Hordeum > Hordeum vulgare. Next base: position 114,677,756 of record NC_058524.1, on the reverse strand, counting down.
TAGGAGCGCTCAAATACGGAACATAACACTGGTAGCCGAAACTAAGGGGGCAAAGGTGGAACAAAACACTAGGCTAGAAAGGCCGAGCCTTCCACCTTTTACCAATTATATAGGTGCATTAAGTGAAATAACATTTAATAGGGTGATATAACAAGGAACCCATGTTATCACGTGGAAGCAACTGCACCTGCAACTAGCAACACTAACATAGGGTTAGGAAAGCAGTAACATAGCCAAACAGTGGTTTGCTAGGTTGAACAGGTTGAAGGTTTTCATGGCATTGTTGAGAGGCTGATATATAACATGTGGTAGGCAACGAGACATAAATGGTAGAAACGGTAAAACTAGCATGGCAATGATAGTAATGGTATCTGGGGAAATGGTCATCTTGCCCGAGATCCCTCTTGGAAGAAGAATGCCTCCGTGAAGCAGACGAACCGATGTAGTCGAACGGGTCCTCACAATCCGACACGCTTGCGGAACTCTATCGAGACGAAGGAAACCGGAACCAAGCATCAACACACGATATTCACCACTAGATGCACAACACAAATGCAACCCACATATGATGCATGAGCAGCTGAATACAAGTAAGTCACGACATGTCAATTCACAACAGCCAAATACTACACATTAAGTGAAGTTCAATATGCAACGAGTTGCATATTGACGAAACTCCACATACGAGTTATTTAGTTCTATCCCGATGAGGTAATCGGCAATATTAAATGTGATTAAACATGGCAAGAGGTGAAGCGCAGTTAATCTACCTATCTAGGCATTCTAAATGAGGTCGGAAATGACATATAGCACCTCCGAGACGACCTCACATGGTAATTTACAATTCTGTCCAGATCTGAACTAACACATTTAATTAGTTGTTAAACAACAAAACAAATAGGTTCACATGATTCTACGTGTCGTCACAAGCAACTTACACATAGAGAAGATCTCCAACGGAGCTACGGTTCAAAAGATACAAGCACCGCAAGATATGATGGCATGAATGCAATATGTGTGCAACGACAGTCACGAGCACTATAAAACAAACATCCAGCAAGAGAAAATGAAACTACACGAGATTCTAAGAAAGTTTCATATAGGACATGATCAAATCGGAGCTACGGTTCAACAACTACAAGCAAAACTAGAAATCACTACAATCAGCCACATAACATTTTCTATACCCCACAGCTACGACGTACTCAACTCCAATATGCTCAACCAAGACACGACACGATAGAGGGAAAGAAGCACTACAACAATCAACTAACAACAACTAACATGGCATCATGGATCACTAGGAAAAGAAGTCACAAAATGGCTTCTCACACACTATTTCAGACTTTGTGAAAATAGCAGTTTATGAACCTGCAGTTTTCGCTCTAAAGGCATATTGACAGGAGCAAAACCACAAGCTACAGGACTCCAAATGGCTGATCACAACATGCTAGAGAAACACAAAGTCTACAACTAACTCCATTGCACCAACCTCAAAAGAGCTACAAATCACAAGATAGAAGCGAGACAAGACAACAACAAAATATAACAGATTCCAGACTTAGAAATATTTCAGCACCTCCAAATCAGCACTATTTCTAGCAATTTGAGAGCACGTAAACCACACCTAAACATGCATTTCTATTGCAATTAAAAATACCAGGGGCTAGATTAAACATCAAAGGGCAAATCTCTAGTTGACAACTCCTTCAAACGAAGCACGGAATAAATCCTACGAATTAGACAAAAGGGCAACATGGCAAAATATCGCACGAACTAACTTGCCCAAAAGCTAAAACTAATTGCGCAGAAAAATCGAAAGGATTTTTTCTACCCCGAAAACATGTAAAACATGTGGGGTTGCAACACGAAAATATTGCCACACGTAAATGCGAGATATAATCCTAAACACGGAAAATAAACTAGCGGCAAATCTCTACACGCAAAAATATCAACGGATACTCTAAAATACATGGAAAAGTGGTTCATTAAACATGGACATTTCTACTAGGAGTTCGGGCAATCCATACACGCATGAGAAAATAATACGGGACGAAAACTATTGGAACAACACGCGTTTCTAGGCATTCAGCACGCTAAATCACGTCAAACAATTATGCAAGTTATAAATCCGGATTCTACGTGAAATTCAACACCAAAACCATATACAACTCATCGCGATCCGACTTGCAGTTAAAAGATACGGGCGTTTGAAAATCTAGTCTATTCTCTGAAAAAGAATTAAATTCGGATTAAATCCTAAATATCTACTGGGCCGAATCTGTTAACAAGCCTAAACAGAGGAGCATGCGTGAACTAGCTATATGACGCCATGGCGGAGGATAGCGGCAGGGAGTGGGCTCACCTGCGCGGCCGCTTAGGACGATGGGGCTTGCGAGCTGGGCCGGCCGTGGGGCCCACTGGCGGGCGCTGGAGGGGCCGAGGCCTGGCCGAAGCGGTGGAGGGTTGCTGCTGCTGGGCCGAGGGGATCTCGGGCGAGGCCCAGCTGGGGCACGCGGCCTCGAGCGGGGCTCCTCGTCGTCCTCCTTGCGCACCGGGCTACCAGCACCATGGAGGCGGCGGTCGATGGCTAGGGCGGCCGGGAGGGGGCTGATCCGGATGGATCCGGGGCCTCCGGTCCCATTCCGACCGGTGGCAGCGTGAACCGGTGGGAAACGCCATGCCAGCGGCGGCTGGTGAGCCGAGGCGAGCAGGGGCACCAACGAGAGGACATCGGCCAGCGGGAGCTGCACGGAGGCGAGGCGGCGAGATGAGCACGCCGGGTGACGGCGCGAGGCTCCTGCTGGCGCCCGGAGGGAGGAAGCAGCGCGGTGGCCGGAGGATGGTGGTGCTCCGGTCAGGTGGTTGCTTTGGTGGCTGCGGGAGGAACACCTCGGCCAGGGGAGGCCATGGTCGGGGGCTGCGGGAGGTGCCTGGGCCGTTGGATCAGAGATCCGACGGTCCAGATCGGTGCCGTGGGCTGGATCAGATCTCGGAGGAGAGAGAGATGGCTGCTAGGGTTTCAGAATTGCACAGTTTTTGAGGCTGGATTAGGGGAGGCCTAAAATGGAAGGGGAGGTGTGTTTAAATAGGAAAGGGGGCTAGGTTTAGCGAAATTTTGACCCGAATCCAACCACGCGGTCGGATTCGACTAATTCCGAACGCGTCATGGACGAGTGGCTGTGTAGAGTATGTATTCGAAGATGAGAGGGAAAACGAGCGGCGCGGCAACGCGATTGAAACACCGATAACCGTCCGACGGTAAACCGAATACGGTGCCGCTACGGTCGACCTTTCGGGTACCTATATTAAAATAACACCGCAGGACAAATTCCAACACAATCGGAGAAAGTTTTACACACACTTTTAAAACAGGGTTTTGACGATGCCGCGGGTGCGTGCGTGTGTGAACGGGCTCAGAACGAACAACGACGAGAACCGGCAACTACCAACAGATGCAAGTTTTGAAAACTGGCAGCAACGGAGATGTCGATGCAATGTAGATGATGCGAATGATGCGATTATGATGCGACAAATAAAAATAACAACACGCTGAAAATAGAATGAAGGGGGAATCTTCTGGGGCATCGGTCTCGGGCTGTCACAACTCTCCTACACTACAAGAGTATCTCGCCCCGAGATCCAAGAATGAAATGGGAAGAGGATGAGAAAGCAAGAGGTAAAACTTAGTCTCTTCTTGACAAACGAGTGAAACCAACGATCCTTGAAGGTTGCAAAGAGATTAGGAATGATATGAGAAAGAAGCAAGAATTCACGGGAAATTTCGGCAGCACTTCGGTAAGAAAATGGGACAAATAAATTCGAAAAGATAGGAGAATTAGACAATATTCATAACAAACAACTAAATAGAACAAGGGAACACCATGATCTTGATAGGACAACAAGATTGACCCAAAAGAGCAATATCACAATGCCTCCGGAACAATAGAATAGGAACTAGCTCATACGGAAGAAGAGAATGAAGAAAAGAATGACAACTACTATCTCAAATGAACTTGGCAAGCATCCTTGCAAGAAGAATTGAACGGAGTTGTTGGAAAAACAACAATGAAAATAACAAGACAGTAGTGGGCTTATGGAAACCTTTCAAACTAATGAAGTGACAACCAGCCACTAACAGAAACAAGGATTGATTGGGAGAAACAAGATATGAACAATTTCTTACACCAAGAGGATACATTGAGAACTTGGATTAATGACAAGCACCATGATAGCAACAATCCATAGGAAAAGCTTTAGGTGAAATCCAAACCAAGATAGCTCATTGAAGAAATCATGGTTTTAAAATATCTCATGATGATAGAATTGGTGGGTTTAATTATCTCATTCTTGAAAGGAAAACTCTTCGAGGCTCCTACACTAACAAGAATGCTATAATACCACCTCAAAGGATAAAGGAAGAACAAATGCACTTGGAAAGGCAAGAGAAGAAAACTTGAGGTTCTCCAATAAGAATTTTTTGAAGAACACTTTGAGAATGAATTGACATCATTAGCCGCTCCGGAAGAAGAATTCATATTACTATGGACAAGAATAAAAATTATGTTATGCTTATCCTTCAACAAGTTAAATTGATGACAAGCAACGGATCTAGCATACAACTTATTCTTCTGGAAAGGTTGAGGAGAGATATGAGCACAAACTACAAGAATTGTTGCAAGAAACACCGGTGAGAATTGAAATGAACGAGGCAACCATGAATGAATGTAGATACATGAGAATGAAGAGATCATGAGCCACCTGAGAGAAAACTAGAACAAGGCACCAGAATAACCAAGAGACGAACAAAGAGACAACAATTGAGAAGAATTGAGGATGAAAGCTGAAAGCTGAGAACGAAGAATCTTCTAAAATGATGGCCTTCGGAGGATCGAAAAAAATGAACACAACATTGAAATGCACCGGATAGCAGGAAAGGGATTTACTCATGATTGGAACAATTCAAGATGATGCCACAAAGCTGAAATGATGAATCTCCAAGAGAATGGACCAAGATTTGAGAGAAACACTCCTTCGGTCTTCCAAGCTGAAAATGATGAGGAGAACACCACCAAGAATAACTGAGATACTCCAGAATAACGAAGAATGAAAGGTAGAGCCAAAGACGAAAATAAATTTGAAGCAATCTTGAAGAAGGAATATGACTGATGAAATTCATACTTACGTCATAGTTGAAAAGAACAAGATAGCTCCGGAAGGATTACAAGAGTCAGATAAGATCCTGGGAAAGAACCTGTGGGTTATGGGCCCACTCAAAGAAACCACCGTTGAAAATATTGCTTAGAAAGAGAGCTATTGCACCGGTATAAAGAAAACTTGATGAGGTTGAGCACCTCGAAATAGTTGAAAGGATTGGAAACAAGAACTTCTGAGAAAACTTCAGCACTCCGGATGGAAAAAGAGATGAATGAATAAACAAGATAGGTTGATAAGAATCTCCAACATAGGAAAGAATTACAAGGATGAAAATGATATGATGACACGGGTAATTGCATTGAATTCATCGGAAAAGATAACAAGATTGAATAAAGATGAACATGAAGCTCCTGAGAATCTTCACAATGAATCACCAGATAGGACAGGGAATAAAAGATAGCGGAAGCGACAATGAAAAGAAAACTCTTGGATGAAAAATGAATCACTGAAGAAAAGGGCGGGAGGGTGGGAAAAACAAAGAAACTTGGGGCACATGAGAGAAACTCCGGAAAGAATTGGGAGAATGATCTGCAAAAATTGGAGAGGATTGAATTCGGTTGAAGAGAAGCACACTGGTTAAAAAAGAATTGATATGGCGACTCCTGTTGAAAAGGAATTGACATGACAATCTGATTTGAGCAAAAGGATTAGCACTCTTATAGGAATATGAGAACACTGCTTAGAAAAGATCTGAAATCACCACTTTACATCGAAGCAACTTGAATTACCATATTCCAGCAAACAAAGGGTGAGGCTTATGAAACAAGCCAGAACAAACTCATGAGAAAGATTTCGTCTGATATTTTCATGGACAGGATCGCACGGGCTCGAACCTTACAGTAGCCATCAAGTGCAAGGCAGTGCAACCAACATATGAAGCATCCCCGAGTCGTAGCAAGCTACAAGGACTCTTTAAGACACAACGTGAACCGCTGTAAGTCGACTGTCAACAAATGAATCCACTAGATGTCGAACCCCAACCTAACATCATGCATTTGTTGGAAGATTGTCCTATAAGTAGCTACTTGACTTCCCACCTAAGAATTCCCAAAATTTCTGGTCATGCAATCTAGTACACGGATACAAGGAGTAATATCACACAACTCCTATACTAACCCGTCACCTGTAACACATCCGTCAACACACAACCAGAATCTCGGACCTTCATCTACAACAGACCCTCGTGATCACAACGATACAAAGTATGGCAGTACTCCCGAACAATCTGCACCAGTACTAGGGACATGGGGGGTTATCTCGCCACTACTAGTATTGAAGCAATTACGAACATCCTTCATTCTGAGATATACTAAGAAATCTGAATGATAACGATGTGCTCGAGAATCCCCTGGAGCTCAACTCCCCGGAAGAAATCAAGTCAGACAGGAGGCACGAAGACAGAACTCCGTCACATCGGCATCATATAGATTCCAAAAATATATGCGCGATCCTAAAATTTTTTGAGTGAGAAGAGGAGTAGAATAAACTATTACGTCAAGATTCCTCACCAGAGCATAGAAGAGGAGAAAAAAGAATCCTACTCTCCGATATATAACTAGGCTCAAAGTAGTTTTTCACTAGACTCGACTCAGCCAAGTTCGATCAATCAAGGGGGCTCCTAGGTCGGTACTGCTCTGATACCAACTTGTGACGCCCAAGATGCGACCCTATCCTCAATTTGGCATGAAGGCGTCATCAGGGATAAAAGCGCATCTCGTCGTGTCACAAGAATGGATATCGTTACAAGTACATGTACTGAAAAGAAGATATATATATATATATAGAATTGGCTTACACTCGCCACAAGCTACATCAGAGTCACAGAAGTATCACACATCATCATCATGAAGAAGAGCAGGGTCCGTCTACGGACGAAAACAAACGAGAAAAGAAGAACGACGTCCATCCTTGCTATCCCGGGCTACCGGCCTGGAACCTATCCTAGATCGATGAAGAAGAAGAAGGAGAAGCAACTCCAAATGAACAGTCAACGCGCTTGCGTCAAGTAACCTTTACCTGTACGTGCTACTTGTGTTGTAGTAATCTGTGAGCCACAGGGGACTCATCAATCTCATTTCCAAAGGTATCAAGACTAGCAAAGCTTAATGGGTGCGGTAAGGTTAAGTGGTGAGGTTGCAGCAGCGGCTAAGCATATATTTGGTGGCTAAACTTACGAGTACAAGAAACAAGAGGGGGAAGATCTACGCATAGCGGACGTGACTACTAATGATCAAATTAATAATCCTAAACACTTACCTACGTCAGACATAACCTCATCGTGTCCTCGATCGGAGAAGGAGCTCACGAAAGAGACATTCACGGTTACACACACAGTTGGCATGTTTTAATTAAGTTAACTTCAAGTTATGTAGAACTAGTGTTAAACAAAGTTTCCATGTTGCCACATAACCGCGGGACGGCTTTCCGAAAAGATTTAACCCTGCAGGGGTCCTCCAACTAGTCCATCACAAATTACGACAAGCCGCATATAAATCCTCGATAACGACACTCGCGATCTCGTCGGAATCCTTAGTGGAAAGCCTCAACTCTGAGATTACCCAAAGCATCACTGGAATCCCGATGCACAAGATATCTCGTCAAAGGTAAAACTAATCCAGCAAGGCCGCCCGACGTGTCGACGATCCCGATAGGAGCCGCGTATCTCGTTCTCAGGACACGACGGATGAGCGATTGTTACCACGCGAGACGCAGAGTTGCCCCGGGTAGCGTTAGTAAGCTGCTCTGTTTTGGACCAGCACTGGCCCTCCCTGTATTATGTAGAATTACTCCTCGGGTAGTGCTAACTCCCTATGCATTTCAATGTTAACAAAGTTATTATGTTGCGCAAATGTAGTACCAATGTTGGGCCTTGCCATACCAGCTTTAATCTAAAACAAATTATCAAGGGGGTCCCCATAACAACTCCGCTCGTGTTAGGAGCGCTCAAATATGGAACATAACACCGGTAGCCAAAACTAATGGGGCAAAGGTGGAACAAAACACCAGGCTTGAAAGGCCGAGCCTTCCAACTTTTACCAAGTATATAGGTGCATTAAATTAAATAACATTTAATAAGGTGATATAACAAGGAACCCATGTTATCACATGGAAGCAAGTGCACCTGCAACTAGCAACGCTAACACAGGGTTAAGCAAGCGGTAACATTGCCAAACAGTGGTTTGCTAGGTTGAACAGGTTGAAGGTTTTCATGGCATTGTTGAGAGGCTGATACATAACATATGGTAGGCAACGAGACATAAACGGTAGAAACGGTAAAACTAGCGTGGCAATGATAGTAATGGTATCTGGGGAAATGGTCATCTTGCCTGAGATCCCGCTTGGAAGAAGAATGCCTCCGTGAAGCAGACGAACCGATGTAGTCGAACGGGTCCTCACAATCCGACACGCTTGCGGAACTCTATCGAGACGAAGGAAACCGGAACCAAGCATCAACACACGATATTCACCACAATATGCACAACACAAATGCAACCCACATATGATGCATGAGCAGTTGAATACAATCAAGTCACGGCATGTCAATTCACAACAACCAAATACTACACATTAAGTGAAGTTCAATATGCAACGAGTGGCATATTGACGAAACTCCACATACGAGTTATTTAGTTCTATCCCGATTAGCAATCGGCAATATTAAATGTGGTTAAACATGGCAAGAGGTGAAGCGCAGTTAATCTACCTATCTAGGCATTTTAAATGAGGTCGGAAATGACATATAGCACCTCCGAGACGACCTCACATGTTAATTTACAATTCTGTCTAGATATGAACTAACACATTTAATTAGTTGTTAAACATCAAAAAAATAGGTTCACGTGATTCTACGCATCGTTACAAGCAACTTTCACATAGAGAACATCTCCAACGGAGCTATGGTTCAAAAGAAACAAGCACCGCAAGATATGATGGCATGAATGCAATATGTGTGCAACAGCGGTCACGAGCACTTTAAAACAAACATCCAACAAGAGAAAATGAAACTACATGAGATTCTAAGAAAGTTTCATATAGGACACGATCAAATCGGAGCTACGGTTCAACAACTACGAGCAAAACAAGAAATCACTACAATCTGCCACAATCAGCCACATAGCATTTTCTACACCCCACAACTATGAGCTACTCAACTCCAATATGCTCAACCAAGAGATGAAACGATAGAGGGAAAGAAGCACTACAACAATCAACTAACAACAACTAGCATGGCATCATGGATCACTAGGAAAAGAAGTCACAAAATGGCTTCTCACACACTATTTCAGACATAGTGAAAATAACAGTTTATGAACCTGCAGTTTTCGATCTGAATGCATATTGACAGCAGCAAAACCACAAGCTACAGGACTCCAAATGGCATGAAAATTCCTAGCATGCTAGAGAAACACAAAGTCTACAACTAACTCCATTGCACCAACCTCAAAAGAGCTACAGATCACAAGATAGAAGCAAGACAAGACAACAACAAAATATAACAGATTCCAGACATAGAAATATTTCAGCACCTCCAAATCAGCACTATTTCTAGCAACTTGAGAGCACACAAACCACACCTAAACATGCATTTCTATTGCAATTAAAAATACCAGGGGCTAGACAAAACATCAAAGGCAAAATATCGCGCGAACTAACTTGCTCAAAAGCTAAAACTAATCGCGCTGAAAAATCCTATGGATTTTTTCTACCCCGAAAACATATAAAACAATTGGGGTTGCAACACAAAAATATTGCCACACGTAAATGGGAGATATAATCCTAAACACGTAAAATAAACTAGCGGCAAATCTCTACACGCAAAAATACCAACCGCTACTCCAAAATAAATGGAAAAGTGGTTCCTAAAACATGGACATTTCTACTACGGAGTTCGGGCAATCCGGACACGCACGAAAAAATAATACGGGACGAAAACTATTGGAGTAGCACGTGTTTCTAGGCATTCGGCACGCTAAATCACGTCAAACAATTATGCAAGTTATAAATTCAGATTCTACGTGAAATTCTACACCAAAACCATATACAACTCATCGCGATCCGACTTGCGGTTAAAAGATACGGGCGTTTGAAAATCTAGTCTATTCTCTGAAAAAGAATTAAATTCGGATTAAATCCTAAATATCTACTGGGTTGAATCTGTTAACAAGCCTAAACAGAGGAGCATGCGTGAACTAGCTATATGACGCCATGGCGGAGGATAGCGGCATAGAGTGGGCTCACCTGCGTGGCCGCTTGGGCCAACGGGGCTTGCGAGCTGGGCCGGCCATGGGGCCCAGTGGCGGGCGCTGGAGGGGCCGAGGCCTGGCGGAAGCGGTGGAGGTCTGCAGCTCCTGGGCCGAGGGGATCTTGGGCGAGGTCTAGCTGGGGCATGCGGCCTTGAGCGGGGCTCCTCGTCGTCCTCCTTGCGCACCGGAATACCAGCACCATGGAGGCGGCGGCCGGTGGCTAGGGCGGCCGACCGAGGCGTGGAGGCGGCCGGGAGGGGGCTGATCCGGATGGATCCGGGGCCTCCGGTCCCATTCCGACCGGTGGCAGCCTGAACCGGTGGGAAACGCCATGCCAGCGGCGGCTGGTGAGCCGAGGCGAGCAGGGGCACCAACGAGAGGACATCGGCCAGCGGGAGCTGCACGGAGGCGAGGCGGCGAGATGAGCACGCGGGGTGACGGCGCGAGGCTCCTGCTGGCGCCCGGAGGGAGGAAGCAGCGCGGTGGCCGGAGGATGGTGGTGCTCCGGTCAGGTGGTTGCTTTGGTGGCTGCGGGAGGAACACCTCGGCCAGGGGAGGGCATGGACGGGGGCTGCGGGAGGTGCCTGGGCCGTTGGACCAGAGATCTGACGGTCCAGATCGGTGCCCTTGGCTGGATCAGATCTCGGAGGAGAGAGATGGCTGCTAGGGTTTCGGAATTTCACGATTTTCGACGCAGGATTAGGGGAGGCCTAAAATGGAAGGGGGGTGTGTTTAAATAGGAAAGGGGGCTAGGTTTAGCGAAATTTTGACCCGGATCCAACCGCGCGGTCGGATTCGACTAATTCCGAACGGGTGACGGACGAGTGGCTGTGTAGTGTATGTATCCAGAGATAAGAGGGAAAACGGGCGGCGCGGCAACGCGATTGAAACACCGATAACCGTCCTACGGTAAACCGAATATGGTGCCGCTACGGTCGACCATTTGGGTACCAGACGGACTCTGATTGCAACGAAACTTGAGAGGCGGCCTACCTATATTAAAATAACACCGCATGACAAATTCCAACCCAATCAGAGAAAGTTTTACGCACACTTTTCAAACAGGTTTTTGACGATGCCGCGGGTGCGTGCATGTGTGAACAGGCTCAAAAGGAACAACGACGAGAACCGGCAACTACCAACGGATGCAAGTTTTGAAAACTGGCGGCAACAGAGATGTCGATGCAAATAGGATGATGCGAATGATGCGACAAATAAAAATAACCACACGCCGAAAACAGAATAAAGGGGGAATCTTCTAGGGTGTCGGTCTCGGGCTGTCACACCCTTGCTTGTTGCTGGTTTCTCCTAGATGGATCTTGGTGAAGCGTAGGAAAATTTTAAATTACTACTACGCTCCCCAACAATGGCATCTGAGCCAGGTTCTATGCGTAGATTCTATGCACGAGTAGAACACAAAAGTTTTGGGCGATGATTTTGTTAATTTCTTGCCGTTACTAGTCCAAACTTTTTTCGGCGGTATTGTGGGATGAAGCGGCCTGGACCAACTTTAAATGTACGCTTACATGAGACTGGTTCCATGGCCTAACATGCACTTGTTGCATAAGGTGGCGAGCTAGTGTCTGTCTCTCCCACTTTAGTCGAATTGGATTCGATAAAAAAGGTCCTTATGAACTGTAGATAGCATTGGCATATCAACGTTGTGGCTGTCATGTAGGTAAGAAGCGTTCTTGCAAGAAACTCAAATCAGCCACATAAAACTTGCAACAACAATAAGAGGACGTCTGCTGCGGTAACAAAAGTACTTCCCTGGCGCTTAGGAATTCTTCTTGTTACTTCTCTGGTTTGCGTCGGTTTTTCCCTTGAAGAGGAAAGGGTGATGCAGGACAGGAGCAATAAGTATTTCCCTTAGTTTGAGAACCAAGGTATCGATCCAGAAGGAGGGCCTCGTCAAGTCCAGAGTACCTGTGCAAACACAAACAAGCTTGCACCCAACGCTTCAAAGGGGTTGTCAATCCCTTCAAGATTGTTTGCAAAGTGAGATCTGAAGGCGGAAAGAGCAACGAAGTAAAAAGTGTAAGGCTGAAAATATGGTGCGGAGTAGACCCTGGGGGCCATAGTTCTCACTAGAGGCTTCTCTCATAATAGCAAATATCACGGTGGGTGAATAAATTACTGTCGAGCAATTGATAGAACCGCGCAAAGTCATGACGATATCTAAGGCAATGATCATACATATAGGCATCACGTCCGAGACAAGTAGACCGATACTTTCTGCATCTACTACTATTACTCCACACATCGACCGCTATGCAGCATGCATCTAGTGTATTGAGTTCATGACGAACAGAGTAACACTTTAAGCAAGATGACATGATGTAGAGGGGTAATCTGAAACCAATGATGAAAACCCCATCTTTTTACCCTTGATGGCAACAACACGATGCGTGCCTCGCTACCCCTTCTGTCACTGGGTGAGGTCACCGCACGGTATGAACCCAAAACCAAGCACTTCTCCTATTGCAAGAATCATAGATCTAGTTGGCCAGACAAAACCCACAACTCGAAGAGAATTACAAGGATATGAAATCATGCATAAGAGAGATCAGAAGAAACTGAAATAAGATTCATAGATAATATGATCGTAAATCCACAATTCATCGGATCTCGACAAACACACCGCAAAATAAGATTACATCGGATAGATCTCCATGAAGATCATGGAGAACTTTGTATTGAAGATCCAAGAGAGAGAAGAAGCCATCTAGTTACTAGCTATCTACCCATAGGTCTATGGTGAACTACTCACGCATCATCGGAGAGGTCATGGTGTTTATGAAGAAGACCTCCGTGTCCGAATCCCCCCTCCGACAGGGCATCAGAACGTGCCCCAGATGGGATCTTGCGGGGACAGAAGCTTGCGGCAGTGGAGAAGCACTTTCGATGATCTCCTGAATTTTTGGGAATTTTTGGGAATATATAGGCGCAACCCCTAGGTCAGGGGACGCTCAGGGGGACCACAAGCATGGATGGCGCGACCTCCCCCCTGGCCGCGGGGTGGGGGCTTGTGGGGCCCTTGGGCTCCCCTGCCTTGGCTCCCAAGCTCCCCGATCTTCTTCTGTTCCAAAAAAAATCTTTTCAGGAATTTTCTTCCGTTTGGACTCCGTTTCAAAATCTCCTCTAAAAGGGGGTCAAAAACATGGAAAAAACAGGAACTGGCACTTGGCACCGAGTTAATAAGTTAATAGCATGAAACCATCAAAAATAAATAAAAGGCATGCAAAACATCCAAAGTTTGACAAGATAATAGCATGAAACCATCAAAAATTATAGATACGTTGGAGACGTATCAAGCATCCCCAAGCTTAACTCCTGCTCGTCCTCGAGTAGGGAAGTGATAAAGAATGAATTTTTGATGTGGAATGCTACCTAGCATAGTTGTCCTTTGCAACTTCTTTCACGTGATATGAATGTTCAGATCCGTACGATTCAAAACAATAGTTTGCTATTGACATGAAAACAGTAATACTTCAAGCAAACTAGCAAAGTAATCATGAACTTTCAAAATAACAAGGCCAAAGAAAGTTATCCCTACAAAATCATATAATCTGGCTATGCTCCATCATCCTCACACAACTAATGTAAATTATGCACAACCCCGGAATTGGCCAAGTAATTGTTTTTGCACTCTCACTTTCTCAAACTTTTTATAACTAACATGCAATACATGAGCGCGCGCCATGGATATAGCACTATAGGTGGAATAGAGTGTGGTGGTGGTTGTGAGACAAAAAGGAGGAGATGGTCACACTGACTCGGCGTATCAATAGGCTGTGGAGATGCCCATTAATAGATATCAAAGTGAATGGGTAGGGATTGCCATACAAGAGATGCACTAGAGCTATAAGTATGTGAAAACTCAAAAGGAAAACTAGTGGGTGTGCATACAACTTGCTTGCTCACGAAGACCTAGGGCAATTTTGAGGAAGCCCATCATTGGAATATACAAGCCAAGTTATATAGTGAATATTCCCACTAGCATATGGTAGTGACAAAGCAAGAGGCTCTCAATCATGAAGAACATGGTGCTATCATGAAACACAAGTGTGGAAAAAGATAGTAGCATTCTCCCTTCTCTCTTTTTCTCTTTTTTTTCATTTGGGCTCTTAGGCGTCTTTTTTTTATTTTCTCTTTTTTTTGTTTTTGGGCTCTTTGGCCTCTTTTTTTATTTCCTCACATGGGAAAATGCTCTAAAAATGATGATCATCACACTTTTATTTACTCACAGCTCAAAATAGTGATGACTCTATAGGAAATGCCTCCGGCAGTGTACCGGGATGTGCAACGATCTAGCATGGCGTATGATGTTGAAACATCTCGCTAGCTATCTTAAGATCATGCAATGGCAATATGAGAGTGACGACACAAGTCATGAGACGGAACGGTGGTAGTTGCATGGCAATATATCTCGGAATGGCTATGAAAATGCCACAGTAGGTAGATATGGTGGCTGTTTTGAGGAAGGAATTTGGTGGGTTTGTGCACCGGCGAGAATTGCGAGGCACTAGAGAGGCTAGCAATGGTGGAAGGTGAAAGTGCATCTATACCATGGACTCACATTAGTCATGAAGAACTCACATACTTGTTGCGAAAGTTTTTATTAGTAGTCAAAACAAAGTGCTAAACGCATACTCCGAGGGGAAGGGTTGGTAGGTGTAAACCATCGCGCGATCCCGACCTCAACACAAAGGATGACAATCAATAGATCAATTATGCTGTGACTTCCTAACATAGCGGTTCACCATACGTGCATGCTACGGGAATCACCAACTCCAACACAAGTATCTCTAGTTTCACAACACCCTACTAACATAACTCTTAATATTACCGAATCCATGTCTCAAAACTAATTGACAGGAATCGAAACTTCTCTTTCTACTCAATGCACATGAAGATGGATGTTTTTGCATCCTCTTCGGGTACCTAGCACATTTGGGACTACTTTCATAGTATAAGTCAACTACCAAATGACGCACCGCCGTGCTCTAAAGATATAAGTGAAGCACAAGAGCAAAAGTATATAGCACAAAAGATATAAGTGAAGCACAAGAGCAAAAGTATCTAGCTCAAAAGATATAAGTGAAGCACTATGAGGAAAAGTATCTAGCTCAAAAGATATAAGTGAATCACAATAGCAAAAGTATCTAGATCAAAAGATATAAGTGAAGCACTATGAGCAAAAGTATCTAGCTCAAAAGATATAAGTGAAGCACTATGAGCATTCCAGCAAGATCACGATGAGTGCATGTCTCTCTCTCTAAAAAAGGTGTGCATCAAGGATGATTGTGACACAACAAAAAGAAAAGACTCCTATGATACAAGTCGCTCCAAGCAAAACACATATCATGTGGTGAATAAAAATATATCTCCAAGTAATGTTACCGATGGAATGAAGACGAAAGAGGGGATGCCTTCCCGGGGCATCCCCAAGCTTAGGCTTTTTGGTGTCCTTGAATTTGGCTTGGGATGCCTTGGGCATCTCCAAGCTTGAGCTCTTTCCACTCCTTATCTCTTTGTCCATGAGAACATCACCCAAAACTTGAAAACTTCACAACACAAAACTTAAACAGAAACTTGTGATAACATTAGTACAAGAAAACAAACTAACACTTCTTTTGGTACTGTAGCAAACTTGAACTCCATCTATATTGATGCTGGGATATTGTATTCTAACTTTTCCATGGCTAGTACCCCCCGATACTAACCGTAGTTTCATCAAAACAAACAACCAACTCTACAAAAAACAGAATCTGTCAAAATTAGACCAGTCTGTAGCAATCTGTGTACTTCGTATACTTCTAGTACCTCACAAAATCTGAAAAATTACAACAGCCTGGGAAAAAAGTATATCAATCAGCAGAAAAAAGAATCAACTCAAAAGCTCTTTCTGAACAAAAAGAAAAAATCATCTCGTGAGCGAAAAGTTTCTGTCTTTTTTCCAGCAGGATCAAACAACCATTACCAAGACTAATCATAAAGGCTTTGCTTGGCTCAAACACAAAAAGAAACACAAAAAACACAATCACAATAGAATTATGAAAGTGTGGACGCAACAAAACATAAATAAAAATATAAGTTCATCGGGTTGCCTCCTAACAAGCGCTATTGTTTAACGCCCTTAGCTAGGCATAAAAGCGATAGAATCACGTATCGCCGTCTTTGGTGCTCAAACCATAAGTGGCCCTCATCATGGATTTGTAAGGCAATCTTGTTTTCTTTCTAGGAAAGTGTTTCATGCCCTTCCTTAAAGGAAATTGAAATCTAATATTCCCTTCCTTCATATCGATGATAGCACCAATAGTAGGAAAGGAAATTGAAATCTAATATTCCCTTCCTTCATGCCCTTCCTTAAAGGAAAGGTCTTCCAAGAATAATAGGGCATGTAGGATTGCACTCAATGTCAAGCACAATGAAATCCATGGGTACATAGTTCCTATTTGCAATAATAAGAACATCATTGATCCTTCCCATGGGTTTTTGACAGTAGAATCAACAAGATGCAAATTAAGAGAACACTATGCAATCTCATTAAAACCGAGAACATCACATAAAGACTTTGGAATCGCAGAAACACTAGCACCCAAATCACACAAAGCATTGCACTCATAGTTTTTGATTTTGATTTTGATGGTAGGTTCCCACTCATCATGAAGCTTTTTAGGGATAGAGACTTCCAATTCAAGTTTCTCTTCAAGAGATTTTATCATAGCTTCGACGATATGATCGGTACAGGCTTTGTTTTGGCTATAAGCGTGTGGAGAGTTCAACATGTGTGACGCCCTCGATTTAATCGTACGCTAACCATACACGCAAATGCGTACGATCAAACCCAAGGACTCACGGGAGGATATCACAACACAACTCTAGACACAAATAAAAATAACATCAGCTTCATATTACAAGCTAGGGGCCTCGAGGGCTAGAATACGAGAGCTCGATAAACACACGAGTCAGCGGAAGCAACAAAATTTGAGTACAGACATAAAACAACATGGGGTGCCTTAGAGAAGGCTAGCACAAAAGATACAACGATCGAACGAGGCGAGGCCTCCTGCCTGAGAACCTCCTAACTACTCCTGATCATCAGCGGCCTCCGCGTAGTAGTAGGCACCGTCGGGGTAGCAGTCGTCGGCGGCGGGGACCTCCATCTCCTGGGCTCCATCATCTGGTCGCAGCAAACGGATCAAGGGAACAAGGGGGGTAGCAAAGCAGCGGTGAGTACTCATCCAAAGTACTCGCAAGTCTTACATCAGAACTATTCTAAATATGCATCAGTATCAAAGAAGGGGGTTATATGTGGACTGACTGCAGCAATGCGAGAATAGAGAGAGAAGGCCTAGTCCTATCAAAGACTAGCATCTTCAGGGGTCTTGCAGCAATAGACGAGAGTAGAACAGGGGTAACACGTTAATAATCATATTGTTGCAGCAATATTAAAGTGAGGTCACGCCTAAGGATCCTCCCTCGACTCCCTGCGAGGAAGCAATCCCGAGGCAAACTAGTTCCAGTTAAGTAACAATTGTAGTTGTAAAAGATCGGGGCACAACTCCAAGTCGTCCTGTAACCGTGGACACGACTATCCGAATAGTTAATTTTCATCCCTGCAGGGGTGCACCACATGTCCCGTCACGCTCGATAACACTCTCGCCGGACATACTTTTCTGGGTCCTGCCCGGCCTCGGAATATCGACACGTCGCAGCCCCACCTAAGACTAATCAGAGAGGCCAGCCCGCCGGTCTAACTCCTAAGCACAAAGGGTTCATGGGCCCAGTTCCCCTTCACGCTCCTGCACGTGGCGTGGGCGGCCAACGTCAGTCCTAGCATCCCTTAATCACACGCGCGATGCATCTCGGGACCACTCGGGCTGATTGCTGGCATCTGAAAAGCTTCGGCTGATACCGCGACGCCGAGTACCCATAATTCTTCCCGCGTAGCCGGTTAGTGCGAAAAGGTCTCCGACCAACCCAGATCAAATACCCAAATCCATTTGCATTTTAATTAGGCCAGCAACACAGTCTCACGGGAATCCACCCGTCTTACAACTAATCACCAACGATCCCAGTAACATGGTCGAGTAACTGTGTGGTTGTAACATCGGGGGGAACCCGAGGTATCACCCTCGTTGGATTCCGAAGGATGTACCCATCAAGGTGGGCTTAGAGGAATCACCCTCGGGGGTCCCACACTTGCGGGGTTGCACGACAGATGCGTCATCGGGAATGGTGAAAGAGGAATCACCCTCGATAACCACGACCGACTAGCTATACTACAGAGATATCATCAGGAGTACTTGGTGAGGCATCACCCTCGGTACCCGATAGTATCCCTATAGCGTCGTACAACGAAGGGGGTGTATGTGCTGTGTCGGGCCTGGCTCGTCGATCAGAGATCGAGGTTTGAAAACAAGCGGGGCAACTGGACTATGGGGTCAAAGGGGATGACTGCTCCACCTATACTAAGCATATTTAAAGTATAGGACTGAAAGTAGCAGTTCATCAAAAACAGGCTATGCATCAGATATAGGAGCTAACTACAACAGTAGCAAAATACTAATGCAAGCAGTAGGAAGAAAGACATAGGCGATATAGGAATGATCACGGGGGGGGGGGGGGGGGTTGCTTGCCTTGCTGCTCTGTGGCAAAGGACTGATCGGCAGGGTCGTAGATGTACCCGGCAGCAGAATCAGTCTCGGGGTCTACCGGTAAGAAGAGGGGGAAGAAACAATAAATAATAGCACCGATGCAACACAAAGCATGACATGGCAAGATGCAGGCTAGACATGAGCTAACGCAGCAACATCCGTCATAGACGGGTCGGAAGAATATCTGACGATATTTTCCGGGTCTCGGGCTACTACCGGTTATACTGGAAACGATGGAAAAGTTCCATGTTTGCTATGCTAGGGACGCGTGACAGACGAATGGACCGTGTATCCGGGTTCGTCTCGTTTTGCTGATCAACTTTCATGTTGAAATTATTTTGATCTGACTTACGGATTATTTTATATTAATTTTCAAAGTTTTATTAATTATTTAGGAATTAAAAACAGATTTAGCTATTTTAATAAATTCCCATTACGACATCATCGCGATGTCATGCTGACATCAACATTTGACTCGTCAACTAACGAGCGGGTCCCGAACGTCATAGGCACAAGTTTTTATTAAGATCAATTATTAATTAATCAGATTAATTTAGTGGGGGACCCCGTGTCATACTCTAATTATTCTAATTAAGTAATTTAACTAATATATCTATTTATTTATTTAATAAAAACATTATTTTGATTTTTATTTTAACTATCGCGTGGGGCCTCCCTGTCATAGACAGCGGGTGCATTGGCCCCACCGGTAAGTGGCCTAAGGCTATTTACTCATTTTATTATAGATACCTAACTCTGCAAATATCGTATTCCTCTAAATATCCATATACGCAAATACATACATCGCATCTCATACATACATACATACATACGCGTCTAATACATCATTTATTTTATTTTCTCTCAAAACTCTCATCTCCCTCTCTGTGTTAACAAATATAGCAGAGAGTCTCTTTGTTAACTCCTTCAACATAGAAGAACATAAACTTTAATCCCTCCTACCGGTCACTACCGTCGACGGATCGGGGTCCCGTTTGCCGGAACGGAACCGGGACGGTGAGGGGAACGCGACGGTGGGAGGAGCCCGAGGAGGGGCTCACCAACGGTGATGGGATGGCCCGATGAAGCCAGAGTTCGCGGGAAGCGGAGGTGACGGCGGTGATGGTGATGCTAGTGAGGACGGTCGCTCCGGCGAGGAAGAGGTGTAGGGGAGGCCCGGTGGGGGAGGGGCTCGCCGACGAGGTGAAAGGGCCGAGGGGGCCGGTCTCCCTGCCCTGTCCCACTTGGGCCGAGCGGGAGGAAGGGGGGCGCGACGGGGGGGAGGCCCCTGGCCTGGGTCGGCCGGCCAGGGAGGAACCCGGGAGGGCCTCGGCCGCCGGAGGTGTTGGAGGTCCGGCCGACGGGGGGGTTCCTCGGTGAGGAGAGGCAGGGGGGCCGCCGGCGGGAGGGGAGGAGGGCTGGTGGGTGAGCGTCTCGCCAGCGGGGGGGGGGGGGGGGGGGGGCTCGCCGGCCAGGGAGGGGTGGATCTGAGGGGAGAGAGGGGCTCCTGGGGTGGGGGCGAGATGGGGTCGTGCGGGAGGGAGTGGGATACGAGAGAGAGAGAGAGAGGTTCGGTGGGGGGTGGGGGTTACGAGAGAGGTGGGAGATGGGGGGCACTGTCGGTGGGGGTGGGGCCCCCCCACGAGGGGTGAGGCTGGCGGCGCTAAGGGGAGGGAGGGAGCGAGGAAGAGGGAGCTCCCTCGCCAAGGGGTGGGGCGCGCTAGGGTTCGGGTGGCCTGGCCAGTTGGGCCTCATGGCCCAGCTCGGCCACGGGGGTGGGGGGTTGCTTTTTCCTTTTTCTTTTTTTTTAATATTTTTTTATACTTTATTTTATCATTATTATTCTTAATACTTTCCCTTTGATATATATTCTTTATACTTTCTTTTACAATTTATTATACATACTTTTAATTCTTTATTTTATTTATTTATTTTCATTTACTATACTTCCTTTATTTATCTTATTCAAGATCCACTTTAAATAAATAGCGTTTACCGATAATTCCTAAAGTGCCCGATTTGATATTATAATCTGCGAGGAAATTTTTATAACTCCCCAAGTTATTATTTCAAGAAACGAATTCTGTTCTCGTTCGACTTAATTTTAAAGCTTCGAATTTGATTCGGTTTCAACCAACACGAGATCATTGATATTACTTGCGATGACGTGGCATCATTAGCACGGGATCAGTGTCGCTTAATTACAATCATTACTGTAGCAAAAGTCGAGGATGTCACAATTCTCCCCTACTAACAAGAATTCTCGTCCCGAGAATTAAGAGGTAGAGGGAAAGAGCCCGGGGTATTCATCACGAAGATGATCCTCGCGTTCCGAACTGGCTTCATCATCAGAGTGATTTGACCACTGCACCTTAAGGAACTTAGTGACCTTGCGACGAGTCTTACGTTCAGCTTGGTCGAGAATGCGGACCGGATGCTCTTTATAAGAGAGGTCTTGTTGTAGCTCAAGCATACCGTGATCCACTGCTCGAATAGGGTCCTTGAAGCAGCGACGGAGCTGAGAAACATGGAAGACATCGTGAACCTGAGAAAGGTTCGCCGGCACTTCCAATTGATAAGCCACTCTTCCACGCCTTTTGAGAACAGTGAAAGGACCAATATAACGAGGAGCTAACTTTCCCTTGATTCCGAAACGGTGTGCACCTCTCATTGGTGTGACACGAAGATAAGCCTTTTCGCCAGGTTGATAGACCATATCTTGATGATGACGGTCATACTGACTCTTCTGACGAGACTGAGCAGCCTTCAGATTCTCATGAATAATGCAGACTTGATCTTCGGCATGTTGAATAATATCCAGACTGAAGAGTGATCGTTCCCCAGTTTGTGACCAATTCAGAGGAGTCCGACACCTTCGCCCATACAATACTTCGAAAGGGGCCATCTTCAGACTAGCTTGATAGCTATTGTTGTAAGAGAACTCGGCATACGGGAGAGATTCCTCCCATTTCTTACCGAAAGAAATGACACAAGCTCGAAGCATGTCCTCGAGAATTTGGTTGACTCGTTCAACTTGTCCCTGGGATTGAGGATGAAATGCAGTACTGAAGGACAGATGAGTCCCCATATCCTTCTGAAAACTTTCCCAGAATTTTGAAGTGAACAAGCTGCCACGGTCCGAACTGATTACCAACGGAATACCGTGAAGTGAAACAACTCTTGACATATAAAGATCTGCCAGCTGACTAGCATTAATCGTTTCTTTGACGGCCAGGAAATGTGCAACTTTGGACAGTCGATCAATGACGACAAGAATAGCATCATTACCTTTCTGAGATCTGGGAAAACCAGTGACGAAGTCCATTTCAACGTGGTCCCATCTCCACTCGGGAATAGAGATAGGTTGCAGAGTTCCAGCAGGCTTCTGGTGTTCTGCTTTGATACGCCGGCATATATCACATTCTGCCACATAGCATGCAATGTCTTGTTTCATATTGGGCCACCAGAATCTTTGCCGGATGTCTTGGTACATCTTGGTACTACCCGGGTGAATAGATAGTGGTGTGTCATGAGCTTCTTCCATCACCTTCCCAGTCATCCTGAGATTTTCCCTCTTATTTGGGACGAATAGGCGACCCTTGAAATACAAGGCACCACCTTCATCAACAGTGAAAAAGGAGGGTTTACCCTTCGCAATATAGCTCTTAATCCTGTCGACATCATCGTCAAAGTCTTGCAGATTCTTTATGGAGCTCACAAGATCTGGTTCAACCACTAGGTTACTGAGGGAACCCTGATTAACAACACGAAGGTTCATCTTTTGACACTCTTCAGGAGGGGAAACAAGGTAACCCTGAGGGACAATGTGGAGGTTCAGCTTACGGAATTCCTCTTACAGACGATCGTGAATCTGATGAACCTGGAGGTGGTTGCAGTATGACTTGCGACTTAAGGCATCAGCCATTACATTAGCCTTGCCAGGGGTATATGATATACTACAGTCAAAATCTTCTATACACTCCATCCATCTTTGTTGACGTAGGTTCAGCTCCGGTTGAGTGAACAAGTACTTCAGACTTTGATGGTCGGTGTAGATTTCACACCGATTACCGACAAGGTATTGTCGCCATTCCTTCAATGCATGAATGATTGCGGCAAGCTCGAGATCATGAACTGGGTATTTCTCTTCATGAGCACGCAGTTGACGTGAAGCATAAGCGATCCTGCATTAGGACACAACCTATTCCTTGACGAGAAGCATCACAGTATATGACGAAATCCCTTTTCGTATCTGGAGGAGCAAGTACTGGAGCGGACGTCAGTTTGTCCTTGAGCGCCTGGAAACTTTCCTGACATTTATCAGTCCATTCATACTTAACACCTTTGTGAAGCAGGTTGGTTAAGGGCTTCGCAATCTTGGAGAAGTTCTCGACGAATCGACGGTAATAGCTGGCGAGTCCGAGAAAACTTCTGACTTGCTTGACATTCTTCGGGGGAGTCCAGTCAAGAATAGCTTGAATCCGTTCGGGGTTGACCGCAATACCATCCTTGGAAATCACATGACCAAGGTAAGTCACTTCGTCTAGCCAGAACTCACATTTGGAATACTTCACATAGAGTTTATGCTCCCGAAGCTTATCCAGTACAAGACGAAGATGCTCAGCATGCTCTTCTTTGTTCTTTGAAAACACCAGAATATCATCCAGATATACCACGACAAATTTGTCAAGGTAGTCCATGAATATATAATTCATCAATCGAGAGAAGGTTGCCGGTGCATTGGTTAAGCCGAAGGACATGACGGTGTACTCGTATGATCCATATCGAGTAACAAAGGCGGTCTTTGGAATATCCTCCTTGCGAACACGGATCTGGTGGTATCCCAATCTCAAGTCAAGCTTAGAGAAAACGGTGGAACCAGCAAGTTGATCATACAAATCATTTATCCGAGGGAGAGGATATTTGTTTTGTATAGTGGCCTGGTTGATAGGACGATAGTCTTGAACCAATCGATTTGTCCCATCCTTCTTCTTAACAAAGAGAGAAGGTGCTCCCCAAGCAGAGGAACTCGGACGGATGAAACCCAGACGGAGCGAGTTGTCGATTTCTTGCTTAAGTTCAAGGAGTTCATGTGGTGGCATTTTATAAGGACGCTTGGCAATAGGAGTGGTACCGGGTACCAAGTCAATGACAAACTCGACCGCTCGAGCAGGGGCGATCCCCGGAAGTTCTTCTGGAAAGACATCTTGAAATTCTCGGACCACTGGTATGTTTTCAATCCCTTCCAGAGGCGACGCATTTAATGCATTCAAAGCATAGAGTCGTGCCTCAGCATTACGGACGAGATGCACATGGAAGCTTATTACTTCATCTGAAGGGTGTAGGAGGTGGACGGTCTTGGTGGCACAAACGATCGATGCCGTATGAGCTTTCAACCAGTCCATCCTCAATATGAGATCAATGTTGGATGACTTTAGTAGGATGGGGTTGGCAAGGAATTCTAATCCTTCAATTTCAACTGGAACATGGGGGCAAACCACAGAGGTTCGGCATTCGCCCCCAGGGGTGTTTACCACTATCGGGATGTTCATCTCTTTGCTCCTAATGTCATGCATGTATGCAAAATTTTCCGACATAAAGGAATGCGATGCTCCTATATCAAACAATATAGAAGCAGGTACTGAGTTAACGAGAAGTGTACCCATCACGGTAGCAGGCTGGTCTTGAGTTTGACCCATATCAATGTTGTTGGCCTCACCACGAACATAAGCAGGCTTAGCGTTGAAGTTGCGGTTCTGGTTGTTGCCACTGCCAGTTGCGGGAAGTGTCAGCTGATTCGGATTCTGCCTGCAGTCTCTAGCACGGTGACCTGGATGGCCACACTTGAAGCACAACCCGTCCTCATGATGGGAAGGAGGAACTCGAGGCGGTGGAGCTGGAAGCCTCGGCTGCCTAGGTGGTGGAGGAGGCAGGCGAGGTGCAGCATAGGACGACCTCGGAGTAGGAGCAGGTGCATGGTACATTTTGTTGGGAATCTAGATCTTCCGCTTCTGTGCAGATGAGCCCGAAGATGAGCCCATGTCACGGCTGCGCTTGCTGCTATCTTTGTATTCCTGCAGACCAGTCTCAACCTGAATAGCCTTGTTCACCAGGGTGGCGAAATCAGCGTAGTCCTGAACGAGGAGTGTCAGCTTGATATCAGGGTGGAGGCCTTCACGGAACTTCTCCTGCCTGCGTGCATCAGTCGCAATGTCTTCTTCAGCATAGCGAGATAATTCCAGAAATTCCCACTGATAAGCATCCACAGTCTTATTGCCCTGGACCAAGTTGCGGAACTCACGCTTCTTCCGGTCCACGATTCCCTGGGGAATGTATCGAGCACGGAAAGCAGCCTTGAACTCTGTCCAAGTGATGATAGTCCCATCGGGCTGAAAGCGCCTGTGGCTGTCCCACCATTGAGCAGCGGGACCCTTCAGAAAGTAGGCGGCAAAGTTGACATAGCTCGCCAGAGGCACATTGGCAGACTCCAGCTCATAAGAAATGTCACGGAGCCAGTCATCAGCATCAAGAGGCTGAGTTGAGCTGCGGTAGATCGCAGGGTTGAGACGGCAGAAGTCTTGCAGTGTCACGCCTTGCGGTTGGTTCATGTTCGTCCTTTGGAACTGATCCATGAGTCCTTGCATAAACTGGTGGTTCAGCTCAAACTGTTGGATCATCCCCACCATATACTCAGGAGGCGGGGGTGGTGCATCGTTGGCAGGGGCACGCGGGCGGCCAGCTGGCCTAACCATCGTGTTAAATATTTAGCAGGGTTAGTTTAGCATTAACGTAATTGAAAGGCATCGCACGCATTCATGAAGTGGTTAAGCATAATGAAAGGGAAATGCGATAGATACTCCATAGTAGTTGAGTTCGACATACAGACCCATACATAAGTTCGATTACAGACTAACGATTACAAATTCGAAATTTGGCGATAGCCCGGACGCATTAGACGATACCTTGGACTCACTAGGCGGTGCGCAGGCACGCGGTGGAAGAGTACCACAACGAGATGTAGCGATAAGGCTACATCAACGTCGGAGAGGACGATCGAATCCTGGTAGCTAGCGGTGATAGAAGGTAGGGACAGCACCCTGTGTCCCGTTGTGACTCTGGTGAGGGTACCGCATCCACTCGAGCAGCTGAGGTCCATGTGCAGGGGTTCTACCCCCAACATTAGTCCACTCGAGAGCTGATGGTAGCTCTGTCCTGCTCGGCTCGCGGATGCACATAGGTGGAACCCTCGGACAGTGTGATGGCTGCAGCTGTGTCAACGCGTCGTAAAGACGAGCGCGCGTAGCATACAACTCCACAGTCAGAGCTCGGAAAGCACGATCTATTGCCTCAGTGTACTGCACCAGAACCCGCGCGTCGTAGCGACGCGTCACGTAGGGGGCGCAGACAACGACGTAGGAACGGTCGCTGCGCTCCCGAACGTGAGAAGCGTAGGCAGTGAGATCAGACCCAGTCTCATCCCCAACAGGAGCATGTGGGATGTATCTGAAACGGCTCTCCTCCAGGTGAGGGTACGCTCCACGGAGACGGGTGATGGCGATGTAGGCCGCATCATGGACGGCCATCTCGACCGACACTCCAATACCACAGAACACGTGGCGCTCGAGGGTCTCGCCGCCCCTCTGGTCGAAGATGCGAACCTCAGCCTGGTACTGGTACTGGTTATACTCGCGGAAATCCTCGAACACAGTGTACTCGGGGTACCAGCGATATCCCAGCCTGGTCAGGAGATCGACCAAAATGGCCGGGAACCCAGTCGTCTCAGTGGCCTGTGTCAGGCGCACGTGCTGTCTTGCGGGACGCATATGAAAATAAGATTGATGGATGTCAATGACAGTGTGTGTAATACATATTCAGGAGAAAAAGAGTAGATAGTCCAGCGCTCTGGATCGATGTGATTCGAGAACCTAATGTTAGAGTTAGTCAAATCTTTGACCCGGAAAAGAAGAGAAAGTAGAGCCCAGAGTATAGAAAAGGAGTAAAAGATACTAAAACCACCCAATAGAGATGTGGGCCCGTAAGCCACAACATCAGTGTTAGTAAAGTTTTTCAAACACTAGACTCAACTTCAGCCAAGGAGTTGGAAAGGGGGCTACCTACAGGCAGTTGGCTCTGATACCAACTTGTGACGCCCTCGGCTTAATCGTACGCTAACTATACACGCAAATGTGTACGATCAAACCCAAGGACTCACAGGAGGATATCACAACACAACTCTAGACACAAATAAAAATAACATCAGCTTCATATTACAAGCCAGGGGCCTCGAGGGCTAGAATACGAGAGGTCGATAAACACACGAGTCAGCAGAAGCAACAAAATCTGAGTACAGACATAAAACAACATGGGGTGCCTTAGAGAAGGCTAGCACAAAAGATACAACGATTGAACGAGGCGAGGCCTCCTGCCTGGGAACCTCCTAACTACTCCTGATCATCAACGGCCTCCACGTAGTAGTAGGCACCGTCGGGGTAGCAGTCGTCGGCGGCGGGGACCTCCATCTCCTGGGCTCAATCATCTGGTCGCAGCAAACGGATCAAGGGAACAAGGGGGGAGCAAAGCAGCGGTGAGTACTCATCCAAAGTACTCGCAAGTCTTACATCAGAACTAATCTATATATGCATCAGTATCAAAGAAGGGGGTTATATGTGGACTGACAGCAGCAATGCAAGAATAGAGAGAGAAGGCCTAGTCCTATCGAAGACTAGCATCTTCAGGGGTCTTGCAGCAATAGACGAGAGTAGAACAGGGGTAACACATTAATAATCATATTGTTGCAGCAATATTAAAGTGAGGTCATGCCTAAGGATCCTCCCTCGACTCCCTGCGAAGAAGCAATCCCTAGGCAAACTAGTTCCAGTTAAGTAACAATTGTAGTTGTAAAAGATCGGGGCACAACTCCAAGTCGTCCTGTAACCGTGGACACGGCTATCCGAATAGTTAATTTTCATCCCTGCAGGGGTGCACCACATGTCCCGTCACGCTCGATAACACTCTGCCGGACATACTTTTCTGGGTCCTGCCCGGCCTCGGAATATCGACACGTCGCAGCCCCACCTAAGACTAATCAGAGAGGCCAGCCCGCCGGTCTAACTCCTAAGCACAAAGGGTTCGTGGGCCCAGTTCCCCTTCACGCTCCTGCACGTGGCGTGGGTGGCCGAGGTTAGTCCTAGCATCCCTTAATCACAAGCGCGATGCATCTCGGGACCACTCGGGCGCGCGCTGCTACATTGCTGGCATCTGAAAAGCTTCGGCTGATACCGCGACGCCGAGTACCCATAATTCTTCCGCGTAGCCGGTTAGTGCGAAAAGGTCTCCGACCAACCCAGATCAAATACCCAAATCCATTAGCATTTTAATTAGGCCAGCAACACAGTCTCACGGGAAACCACCCGTCTTACAACTAATCACCAACGATCCCAGTAACATGGTCGAGTAACTGTGTGGTTGTAACATCGGGGGGAACCCGAGGTATCACCCTCGTTGGATTCCGAAGGATGTACCCGTCAAGGTGGGCTTAGAGGAATCACCCTCGGGGGTCCCACACTTGCGGGGTTGCACGACAGATGCGTCATCGGGAATGGTGAAAGAGGAATCACCCTCGATAACCAGGACCGACTAGCTATACTACAGAGATATCATCAGGAGTACTTGGCGAGGCGTCACCCTCGGTACCCGATAGTATCCCTATAGCGTCGTACAACGAAGGGGGTGTATGTGTTGTGTCGGGCCTGGCTCGTCGATCAGAGATCGAGGTTTGAAAACAAGCGGGGCAACTGGACTACAGGGTCAAGGGGATGACTGCTCCACCTATACTAAGCATATTTAAAGTACAGGACTGAAAGTAGCAGTTCATCAAAAACAGGCTATGCATCAGATATAGGAGCTAACTACAACAGTAGAAAAATACTAATGCAAGCAATAGGAAGAAAGACATAGGCGATATAGGAATGATCAAGGGGAGGGGGGGGGGGGTTGCTTGCCTTGCTGCTCTGCGGCAAAGGACTGATCGGCAGGGTCGTAGATGTACCCGGCAGCAGCGTCAGTCTCGGGGTCTACCGGTAAGAAGAGGGGGAAGAAACAATAAATAATAGCACCGATGCAACACAAAGCATGACATGGCTAGATGCAGGCTTTACATGAGCTAACGCAGCAACATCCGTCATAGACGGGTCGGAAGAATATCTGACGATATTTTCTGGGTCTCGGGCTACTACCGGTTATACTGGAAACGGTGGAAAAGTTCCATGTTTGCTATGCTAGGGACGCGTGACAGACGAATGGACCGTGTATCCGGGTTCGTCTCGTTTTGCTGATCAACTTTCATGTTGAAATTATTTTGATCTGACTTACAGATTATTTTATATTAATTTCCAAAGTTTTATTAATTATTTAGGAATTAAAAACAGATTTAGCCATTTTAATAAAATCCCATTATGACATCATCGCGATGTCATGCTCACATCAACATTTGACTGGTCAACTGATGAGCGGGTCCCGAACGTCATAGGCACAAGTTTTTATTAAGATTAATTATTAATTAATCAGATTAATTTAGTGGGGGGACCCCGTGTCATACTCTAATTATTCTAATTAATTAATTTAACTAATATATCTATTTATTTATTTAATAAAAACATTATTTTTATTTTTATTTTAACTATCGCGTGGGGCCTCCCTGTCATAGACAGTGGGTGCATTGGCCCCACCGGTAAGTGGCCTAAGGCTATTTACTCATTTTATTATAGATACCTAACCGTGCAAATATCGTATTCCTCTAAATATCCATATACGCAAATACATACATCGCATCTCATACATCCATACATACATACGCGTCTAATACATCATTTATTTTATTTTCTCTCAAAACTCTCATCTCCCTCTCTCTGTTAACAAATATAACACAGAGTCTCTTTGCTAACTCCTTCAACATAGAAGAACATAAACTTCAGTCCCTCCTACCGGTCACTACCGTCGACGGATCGGGGTCCCGTTTGCCGGAACGGAACCGGGACGGTGAGGGGAACGCGACGGTGGGAGGAGCCCGAGGAGGGGCTCACCAACGGTGATGGGACGGCCCGATGAAGCCGGAGTTCGCAGGAAGCGGAGGTGACGGCGGTGATGGTGATGCCGGTGAGGACGGTCGCTCCGGCGAGGAAGAGGTGTAGGGGAGGCCCGGTGGGGGAGGGGCTCGCCGGCGAGGTGAAGGGGCCGAGGGGGCCGGTCTCCCTGCCCGGTCCCTCCTAGGCCGAGCGGGAGGAAGGGGGCGCGACGGGGGGGGGGAGGCCCCTGGCCTGGGTCGGCCGGCCAGGGAGGAACCCGGGAGGGCCTCGGCCGCCGGTGGTGTTGGAGGTCCGGCCGACGGGGGGATTCCTCGGTGAGGAGAGGCAGGGGGCCGCCGGCGGGAGGGGAGGAGGGCTGGTGGGGGAGTGGCTCGCCAGCGGGGGGGGGGGGGGGGGCTCGCCGGCCAGGGAGGGGTGGATCTGAGGGGAGAGAGGGTCTCCTGGGGTGGGGGCGAGATGGGGTCGTGCGGGAGGGAGTGGGATACGATAGAGAGAGAGAGGTTCGGTGGGGGGTGGGGGTTACGAGAGAGGTGGGAGATGGGGGGCGCTGTCGGTGGGGGTGGGGTCCCCCCACGAGGGGTGAGGCTGGCGACGCTAAGGGGAGGGAGGGAGCGAGGCAGAGGGAGCTCCCTCGCCGGGGGGGGGGGGCGCTAGGGTTCGGGTGGGCTGGCCAGTTGGGCCTCTTGGCCCAGCTCGGCAAGGGGTGCGGGGGGTTGCTTTTTCCTTTTTCTTTTTTTTATATTTTTTTTATACTTTATTTTACCATTACTATTTTTAATACTTTCCTTTTGATTTATATTCTTTATACTTTCTTTTACAATTTATTATACATACTTTTAATTCTTTCTTTTATTTATTTATTTTCATTTACTATACTTCCTTTATTTATCTTATTCAAGATCCACTTTTAAATATATAGCCTTTACCGATAATTCCTAAAGTGCCCGATTTGATATTATAATCTGCGAGGAAATTTTTATAACTCCCCAAGTTATTATTTCAACAAACGAATTCTGTTCTCGTTCGACTTAATTTTAAAGCTTCGAATTTGATTCGGTTTCAACCAACACGAGATCATTGATATTACTTGCGATGACGTGGCATCATTAGCACGGGATCAGTGTCGCTTAATTACAATCATTACTGTAGCAAAAGTCGAGGATGTCACAACATCGATTGCATCAAAGAACTGCATTCAATCAAGGAGCAACTATCATAATTGAATTCCTTGAAATCCACGGCAGTAATTTCATTAGTACTCAAAGGTTTAACGTCTTCTACTCCACTTTTAATGCTTTTAGCATCAAGATAGATGGACTCCAAATCATGGGGGCACTTTTCAACCAAAGTGGATTCATATCTAGCCCCATAATCATTAGGTTTGACACAAGAAAACAAATATTCAATGGGAGTCACACCAAGCACTTTAAGATCTTCGTGATTCTCATCACGAGAACACGCCTTTTTAAGCCATTCATGTCTAGCACGAATTTGGGCGGTTCTTTCTTGGCTCTCAAACATGGAAACACACATAGCTTTCAAAGTTTCATCCATGTTGATTTTGGGAGGAGCACATCTAACTTTCGAAGCATCAACATCACAAGAAATTCTATCCACACTCTTAGCCAAATCGTCAATTTTGAGTAGTTTTTCCTCTATGGACGCATTGAAAATCTTTTCAGAGTTGATGAACTCTTTGATATTACTCTCTAGATCAGAGGGTAATCTATTGTAATTTCCATGAGTATTGTTGTAGGAGTTGCCAAAGTTATTAGAGGAAAAGGTCTAGGAACATAGTTTCCTCTAAAAGCATTGTTGTTGCCAAAGTTGTTCCTACCAACAAAATTAACCTCCAAGCTAACGTTGCTACTGTCAATCAAAGAAGACAAAGGCATATCATTAGGATCCAAAGGAGCACCTCTACTAGAAACCAAATTCATTAACTCATCCATCTTAGCACTCAACAAGTTAATTTCTTCTATAATGTGTACCTTCTTACTAATAGGTGACCTTTCAGTGTGCCATTGGGAGTAGTTTGTCATGATGTTGTCTAAGAGCTTTGTGGCTTCCCCTAATGTGATTTCCATGAACGTTCCACTTGAGAGGGAGTCCAAGATATTTCTAGAAGAGAAATTCAAGCCATCGTAAAAGATTTGAATAATCATCCAAAGGCTCAAGCCATGAGCGGGACAATTTCTAATCATTAACTTCATTCTCTCGCAAGCTTGTGCAACATGTTCATGATCAAGTTGCATGAAATTCATGATATCATTACGAAGAGAGATGATCTTAGCCGGCGGAAAATACTTGGATATATAAGCATCTTTGCACTTATCCCAAGAATCGATACTATTTTTGGGCAAAGAAGAAAACCAAGTTTTTGCGCGATCTCGCAACGAGAAAGGAAAAAAACTTCAATTTAATCACGTCATTATCCACATCTTTTTTCTTTTGCATATCGCAAAGCTCAATGAAGGTATTGAGATGGCATGCGGCATCTTCACTAGGAATGCCAGAGAATTGCTCTTTCATAACAAGATTCAGCAAAGTGGCATTGATTTCGTATGACTCCGCACTAGTGGCGGAGCAATCGGTGTACTAATAAAATCATTATTATTATTATTCGAGAAGTCACAAAGTTTGGTGTTTTCATTCATGGTGACTTCGGCAAGCTAGCAAGCACACAAGCAAACAAAGACCAGGCGAGAAAAAGGGGCGAACGAAAAGGCGAACGAAAAGGCGAACAAAAAAGGCAAATTGGTGAAGTGGGGGTGAGGAAAACGAGAGGCAACTGGCAAACAAAGTAAATGAAGATATGAGTTTGCGACACCTACTTGGATGAGTTCTTGACTTGATCTTCCTCCCCGGCAACAAAAGTCCTTCCCTGGTGCTTAGGAATTATTCTTGTTACTTCTCTGGTTTGCGTCGGTTTTTCCCTTGAAGAGGAAAGGGTGATGCAGCACAGGAGCGGTAAGTATTTCCCTCAGTTTGAGAACGAAGGTATCGATCCAGAAGGAGGGCCTCGTCAAGTCCAGAGTACCTGCGTAAACACAAACAAGCTTGCACCCAACGTTTCAAAGGGGTTGTCAATCCCTTCAAGATTGTTTGCAAAGTGAGATTTGAAGGGCGGAAAGAGCAACGAAGTAAAAAAGTGTAAGGCTGAAAAAATGGTGTGGAGTAGACCCCCGGGGCCATAGTGTTCACTAGAGGCATCTCTCATAATAGAAAATATCACGGTGGGTGAACAAATTACTGTCGAGCAATTGATTGAACCGCGCAAAGTCATGACG
Source organism: Hordeum vulgare subsp. vulgare (assembly GCF_904849725.1). Classification (NCBI taxonomy): domain Eukaryota; kingdom Viridiplantae; phylum Streptophyta; class Magnoliopsida; order Poales; family Poaceae; genus Hordeum; species Hordeum vulgare. The sequence goes on along the minus strand of NC_058524.1, from coordinate 114,644,259 downwards.
ATATCTAAGGCAATGATCATACTTACTAGTCGAGAATCGCCGTGCTCAGTGATCCGAGAGATCAATGCTCACCGAACACATATACCGAATAAAGAGTCTTACATCCAAGTACCGATTATTACATCACGTGACCGAAGGGTCAAGTTCGCAAGACAGGGCCTAAGGCCAAATCATACGAGTACACTAATAGCGAAAAACAAAGGGGCTAAGCGGGTGCCCATGCCATCAAGCCTACACCGACAGGCATTCTGACTCGAAAGCGTCCTTGTTCGCAGGGGTGTCTCCGAATACGTACTCATCTCCAAACTCTGGTACTTCCAGGTCTGGCCAATGAAATAACCAGTGGCAAGCCAATGAGTACTTTGAATGTACTCGCAAACAGCCCATGATATAATCAACGAAAGTGAAGGATAACAATATCATGCATCTCTAGTATAACTCATCTGGGTGGAATGATCATGAATATGCATCAAGTTAAAGAATAACTCTTGAAGAACAGGTTACAGATATCGATATATCTGTCGAGGGCTGAACCATTCGGGTTCACCCTACATGCCAAGTCTCCGAACTTGGTCATATCATTTGCTATCATAGGAACACCTTTCTCATCACCATACACACACACACGCACACTTGGTTTATGCGGAAATATCAGGACGTAGTTTAAGCAGGATTACCCAACAGTCCTTGACCGTGGACATGACTATTCAAATAGTTTACACTCTGCAGAGGTAGTACGCTGGACCCACGAGATCCGGGAAACTTCCGTGTCATCCACGACTCGCGGTATATCACATACCCGAGGTAAGTACCCGATCAATGCCTTTCCCCTGACGATACTAGACAAAGAGATCCACTCGATTAGTAGCCAGCCCACATGTTTTACGTCTTACGAGCACCAACTCTAGACAATACCAACCATGCAGGGACCAACGGTGTAACTGGAACTCATAAAAATGGCATAGTCGTCCTACCCGGCACGACCCCGTCACAAGAGTGACCACACATCACTCCCGCCACTAGTAATGTGGCTCTTTGCTAGCACCGACCAGATTAATTAACATAGCCCCGTCCCATAATGGGTAACGTGGTCGTACTGGTAAGGTTGGGATGGTCGACACATCATAAATCTAATCCCATTTCCGAAACCTTACTCACACAAAATACCGGGTGCATCACTTCACCAAAAGTGACCACCTAACTCATCATCACCCTCGGGCATTAGGGCACCAGACGGGCTTTCCGTAAACTCTTTATTTGTGACAACAACATGCTCCTGATGAATCTGCATCTATCTTTACTTGTCAACATGGTATTAGCATGACCCTCAAGGGGTAGAGTCAAGCTCAATGCAAATGCTCCGGAGGAGCCTTCGGTAAAATCATATCAAATGATTACCAGCACTTATGATCATATGCAACGGGAATACTTGCTATTCTTTTATGCAAAGTAACATATGCTCAGTCATGGTCAAAGGGCTACTTTCCTTGGTCAACTAAGTATCCTGGGTCTTCGAGGTCTTTGCTCCGATTCCTTTGTCACACGGATTTTCTATCGTCGATAAAACAATAAATAAGAAGTAGCTCACACAGAAACAGTCCACAAAGTTATTTTAAAAAAATGTTCCCTATCTCTGATAAATCTAAGATATCATTTAAAAAATATTTGCCTTAGTTTTCTTTGAAGGAATATTTTTGAAAACAGCCAAGCACAAGCAAAACTATTTCATTTTAGCCCTTTTTATTATTATAAAATAGAATAGTTGATGGAAAAATTCATCTAAGCATCTCATTAAATACTACTCATTTTTAGAAAAATAACAGTGGAAGAATTATATTTCTACACTAGTTATATGTTTTTATAAAAATCTTAGAAATCCAGGTTGAAAAATAAAAAAGAAAAACAGGCTAGCTCTGGCCTGGCTTGGCCCAGAGCTGGGCTAGCCCATGGCCAGCCGACGGCCTGCCCAGGCGCGCGCGCCATCAGGTTTGAACCTGACGCACGGGGCCCTACGGTCAGTGGCCGAGGCCAGCACGGGGGAGGAGGCTGGCCACCGACAGGTGGGGCACACCTGTCGGGGTTGTCTCCTACCTTCGGCCAGAGAGGAGGAGGAGGACGCCGACGAGGTTGCCAACGCGCTCATGCCCCAATGAACACGGGAATGGGTTTGCCTGACCGTCGCCTACCTGCTGGTGGTCGAAACAATGATGGGGAGGTAGGGGTTCGCCGGCGACGAGGATGCCGTGGCGGAGGAGTTTCGGGAAGTGGTCGAGGGGGTGGCTAGAGACACGGAAAAGCTCGGGCGAGTTGGGGGAAAGCTTCCTTGGATCAAGGGGGTCAGTTTGGTGGGTCGAGGGGCGCAGGAGCCGTCGTGTAGCTGAAGATCGACTGGAGCTCCGAGGCAGAGGGGCCTCGGTCGATCTCGAGCACCCGGGCTCTGCTGGTTTGCTGGGGTGGCTAGGGAGGTACTAGTGATCGTAGCGAAGCTATCTGAGGGGTGCTGGAGCGAGGGGGAGGGATATTTATAGGCCCGCGATGGTGAGCAGATTCGGGAGCGCCGGTGACTCACCATGGCGCGCATGGGGGTGCAGAGAGAGGTTGGGGTTGAAACCACAGTCTCAGGACGTGGTATTGGACCGCCCGAACCATCTGCTGCAGAGAGAGAGGAGAGTCGTGCATTCGTGACCGCGCAACCTTGGCCGATTCTGGAGCGCACGGGCACACGTCGCGTGAGCTCTAGCGCGAGAGAGGAGGGGCCCTGAGGCTTGCCCGATGCAGAGGGGTTGTCGGGGAAGAGGTTGGACATCTCAGGGGAGGCTGGAACTGGCCGAGGGCATCGCCCCCACCTCGGTTACTCCCTGTAGCGCGCCCAAAGCGCAGTTTTGGCATGCCACGGCATGCTGGTGCTCTCTGAGGCACTTTGGACGTGTCTAGCATGTCCTGGCACTTGCTGGGGGTGTGGCTAGCCATTTGATTTTACTGGGAGCTTAGGCTGCTCAAAGGAGGCAAGAAATACTGGTGTTGTCAGTCATGAACTGAGGTCTAAATTGGGTGTTTTTAGCCTTTCCACTTTGAACCAGTGAGGGGCCAGTTGACTGGGGTTAGATACATGTACTGGCCACTTAATCTAAGAGTTTGAAGCAAAGGAGTTTGGTTTAGCTGTGGCTAAGGTGGCTTTTTCCCATCTGTCAAAAGGTGTTCGACAGTGGGTTTAGGGGGTTTCACCCCACCATTGGTGCTCGGACTTAATAGGTTTGGTTTTGGTGGTAAACCATGGAGTTCCACCAAATTTGAGCTCCAAAGGATAAGTTTAGCTTTGTAAACTTGAAATCACTCCAATATGACCAGATCTGTTCCTTCCAAAGGGAGTGTGGGTAAACTAAGTCGCACAAATCCTATTTTTGGTGTAGAACCCTCATTTGAGGTATTAGGCACTCCTGCAAAGTTTTATCCTCATTGGACAAACTTTGCTATGTAGAGTTGTCTAACTTGATTCTGGACAAACTGGGTTTTTGGGTTATTTGGGTTCCTTATCCACCTTTGATCAAGGTGAAACTTGATGTGGACACCAATCAAGGCTTAGGGATACCACTGGAATTTTCTTGGAATTTATTGAGAATATTTCCTTTGGAAATATTTCAAAATGCCAAAAATAGACAAAAATAGCTTTTATAGTTTTAATCAATAAATATAATATAAAATGGGGTTTAAAATCCTATGTATGGAAAATATATGTCCTTCTGATCATCTCTAAATTTTATCAGATTTTTCCAAGGTAGAAAATTATTTTCCCATGTTGGGATACCAATTCTGGCCTCAGAAATGGACATGTTATTTAATTAGAAAAATAATCACAAAAATAATTATTTTTGTGGTTTTGAAATGTAAACATAGGTAAAAATCAGATTACCAAATATGAGTAGAAGCACTGCTTGCTATCAAGGACATGTAGTGCAACTCAAGGTGGTTTTACTTTGGTGAGCAAAGGTTTTTGGAACTCAGTATAATACCAAAAGAGTTTAGGGTTTTAAAACCTCACATGATCAAGCATACAAGCATTCAATGTCAATCATGGCACTCACAACATTAGTTTCGAAAAAGTTTTAACAAGCTCAGAATTTTACAACACAAACAGGTGATAGCAAAAACAAGGTGTGACAAACCTATCCCCCTTACAAGAATCTCGTCCGCGAGATTCCTAAGCTAGGTGCTAAAAAGGTCTGGAAACTCAGATTGGAGATAGTCTTCACGCTCCCAGGTAGCTTCGGCTTCGGTGTGGTTGCTCCATTGAACCTTGAAGTACTTGATGGTGCGGCTTCGGGTGCATCGCTCTGCTTCATCTAGAATGCGAATTGGCCTCTCGCGTTAGGTGAGATCAGACTGAAGGTCAATGGTTCGGTGATCAATGTCCTTCTAAGGATCGGAATGACTTGGCGTTTGGAGACACTTCCGAAGCTGTGACACGTGGAAAACATTGTGCACTCCTGAAAGTTCCGGAGGTAACTCCAACTGATAAGCGACCTCTCCACGCCTTGTCGTGATCTTAAATGGCCCAATGAACCTTGGAGAGAGTTTCCCCTTAACGTGGAAACGCTTGGTTCCCTTGACAGGTGTGACACGGAGGTACACCAAATCTCCAAGAATGAACTCCACATTCCTGCGGCGAGAGTCCGCATAACTCTTTTGTCGCGACTTGGCTGCTTTCAGATTTTCTTGGACTAGTCGCACCTTCTCTTCTGCCCGGTGCAAAACTTCTGGTCCGAAAATCAGCCCGTCTCCGGTTTCTGACCAGTTGAGCGGGGTGCGGCATTTCCGTCCATACAACACTTCGAACGGGGCCATTTGGAGACTGGACTGGTAGCTGTTGTTGTATGAAAACTCAGCGAACGGCAGACAGTCTTCCCATTTGGCTCCGTGCGCTAGGACGCATGCACGGAGCATATCTTCGAGTATCTGATTCACCCTTTCCGTCTGTCCTCCCGGCTGCGGGTGAAAGGCGATGCTGAAAGAGAGCTTTGTACCGAGGGCTTCTTGAAGTTTCCTCCAAAACCTTGAGGTGAACTGCGTGCCTCGGTCAGATACAATCTCCTTGGGAACTCCATGAAGGCTTACTATGCGCTCGATATAGAGACTAGCCAACTTGTTCCCGTCATAAGTGGGGTTGACAGGGATAAAATGGGCCACTTTGGTCAATTGGTCGACAACAACCCATATCGAGTTATGGCCCTTGATTGACCTTGGTAGGCCAGTGATGAAATCCATCCCTACCTTGTCCCACTTCCATTCTGACACCTGGAGAGGTGCTACTTCTGAAACAACAGCGCCAGAAATTGACACGTTAACGGAGATTGGGCTTGCGTTTGTTTTTCCCTTGAATAATAAAGGGTGATGCAGCACAGGAGCAGTAAGTATTTCCCTCAGTTTGAGAACCAAGGTATCGATCCAGAAGGAGGGTCTCATCAAGTCCAGAGTACCTGCGCAAACACAAACAAGCTTGCACTCAACGCTTCAAAGGGGTTGTCAATCCCTTCAAGATTGTTTGAAAAGTGAGATCTGAAGGCGGAAAGTGCAACGAAGTAAAAAGTGTAAGGCTGAAAATATGGTGTGGAGTAGACCCTGGGGGCCATAGTGTAAACTAGAGGCTTCTCTCAAAATAGCAAGTATTACGGTGGGTGAACAAATTACTGTCGAGCAATTGATAGAACCGCACAAAGTCATGATGATATCTAAGGCAATGATCTAGCATATAGGCATCATGTCCGAGACAAGTAGACCGATACTTTCTGCATCTACTACTATTACTCCACACATCGACCGCTATCCAACATGCATCTAGTGTATTGAGTTCATGACGAACAGAGTAACGCTTTAAGCAAGATGACATGATGTAGAGGGATAATCTCAAACCAATGATGAAAACCCCATCTTTTTACCCTTGATGGAAGCAACACGATACATGCCTCGCTACCCCTTCTGTCACTCGGTGAGGTCACTGCACGGTATGAACCCAAAACCAAGCACTTCTCCCTTTGCAAGAATCATAGATCTAGTTGGCCAGAAAAAACCCACAACTCGAAGAGAATTACAAGGATATGAAATCATGCATAAGAGAGATTAGAAGAAACTCAAATAAGATTCATAGATAATCTGATCATAAATCCACAATTCATCAAATCTCGACAACCACACTGCAAAAGAAGATTACATCGGATAGATCTCCATGAAGATCATGGAGAACTTTGTATTGAAGATCCAAGAGAGAGAAGAACCCATCTAGTTACTAGCTATGCACCCGTAGGTCTTTGGTGAACTACTCACGCATCGTCGGAGAGGTCATGGTGTTGATGAAGAAGCCTTCAGTGTCCGAATCCCCCTCCGGCAGGGCACCAGGACATGCCCGAGATGGGATCTTGCGGAGACAGAAGCTTGCGGCGGCGGAAAAGTGATTACGATGCTCCCCTGATTTTTTTGGGAATATTTGGGATTTTATAGGCGCAAGATCTAGGTCAGGGGACCTCCAGGGGGCCCACAAGCCTGCATGGCGCGGCCGCCTGGCTGCGGGGTGGGGGCTTGTGGGGCCCCTGGGGCTCTTCTGGCTTGGTCCCCAAACTCTCCGATCTTCTTCCGTTCGAGAAAAAATCTTTTTCAAGTATTTTCTTTCTTTTGGACTCCGTTTCAAAATCTCCTCTAAAAGGGGTCAAAACATGGAAAAACAGGAACTGACACTTGTCACTGCATTAATAAGTTAGTCCCCAAAAATATAAATAAAAGGCATGCAAAACATCCAAAGTTTGACAAGATAATAGCATGAAACCATAAAAAATTATAGATACGTTGGAGACGTATCAAGCATCCCCAAGCTTAACTCCTGCTCGTCCTCGAGTAGGGAAGTGATAAAGAATGAATTTTTGATGTGTAATGCTACCTAGCATAGTTGTCCTTTGCAACTTCTTTCACGTGGCATGAATGTTCAGATCCGTACGATTCAAAACAATAGTTTGCTATTGACATGAAAACAGTAATACTTCAAGCAAACTAGCATAGTAATCATGAACTTTCAAAATAACAAGGCCAAAGAAAGTTATCCCTACAAAATCATATAGTCTGGCTATGCTCCATAATCCTCACACAACTAATGTAAATCATGCACAACCCCGGAATTGGCCAAATAATTTTTTTCGCACTCTTACTTACTCAAACTTTTTATAACTATCACGCAATACATGAGCGCGAGCCATGGATATATCACTATAGGTGGAATAGAGTGTGGTGGTGGTTGTGAGACCAAAAAGGAGGAGATGGTCACATTGACTCGGCGTATCAATAGGCTATGGAGATGCCCATTAATAGATATCAATGTGAATGAGTAGGGATTGCCATACAAGAGATGCACTAGAGCTATAAGTATGTGAAAGCTCAAAAGGAAAACTAGTGGGTGTGCATCCAAGTTGCTTGCTCATGAAGACCTAGGGCAATTTTGAGGAAGCCCATCATTGGAATATACAAGCCAAGTTATATAAAAGATTCCCACTAGCATATGGTGGTGACTAAGCAAGAAGCTCTCAATCATGAAGAACATGGTGCTAACATGAAGCACAAGTGTGGAAAAAGATAGTAGCATTGTCCCTTCTCTCTTTTTCTCTCATTTTTTTATTTGGGCTGTTATGCCTCTTTTTTATTTTCTCCTTTTTTATTTGTTTTGGGCTCTTTGGCCTCTTTTTTTATTTCCTCACATGGGACAATGCTCTAATAATGATGATCAACACTTTTAGTTACTCAAAGCTCAAAGATCACAATGATGATGACTCCATAGGAAATGCCCTCGGAAGTGTACCAGGATGTGCAACGATCTAGTATGATCATGCAATGGCAATATGAGACTGACGGCACAAGTCATGAGACGGAACGGTGGTAGTTGCATGGCAATATATCTCTGAATGGCTATGAAAATTCCATAGTAGGTAGGTATGGTGGCTGTTTTGAGGAAGGAATTTGGTGGGTTTGTGCACCGGCGAGAATTGCGCGGCACTACACAGGGTAGCAATGGTGGAAGGTGAAAGCGCATCTATACCATGGACTAAACATTAGTCACAACGAACTCACATACTTGTTGCGAAAGTTTTTATTAGTAATCGAAACAAAGTGCTAAACGCATACTCCGAGGGGAAGGGTTGGTAGGTGTAAACCATCGCGCGACCCCGACCTCATCACAAAGGATTACAATCAATAGATCAATTATGCTCCGACTTCCTAACATAGTGGTTCACCATACGTGCATGCTACGGGAATCACTAACTTCAACACAAGTATTTCTATATTCACAACACCCTACTAACATAGCTTTTAATATTCCCGAATCCATGTCTCAAAACTAATTGAGAGGAATCGAAACTTTTCTTTCTACTCAATGCACATGAAGATAGAGGTTTTTGCATCCTCTTTGGGTACCTAGCACATGGGACTACTTTCATAGCATAAGCCAACTACCAAATCACACATCGCCATGCTCTAAAGATATAAGTTAAGCACAAGAGCAAAAGTATGTAGCTCAAAAGATATAAGTGAAGCACATGAGCAAAAGTATCTAGCTCAAAAGATATAAGTGAAGCACAATGAGCATTCTAGCAAAATCACGATGAGTGCATGTCTCTCTCTCTAAAAAAGGTGTGCAGCAAGGATGATTGTGACACAACAAAAAGAAAATACTCCTAGGATACAAGACGCTCCAAGAAAAACACATATCATGTGGTGAATAAAAATGTAGCCCCAAGTAATGTTACCGATGGATTGAAGACGAAAGAGGGGATGCCTTCCCGGGGCATCCGCAAGCTTATGCTTTTTGGTGTTCTTGAATTTGGCTTGGGGTGCCTTGGGCATCCCCAAGCTTGAGCTCTTTACACTCCTTATCACTTTGTCCATGAGAGCATCACCCAAAACTTGAAAACTTCACAACACAAAACTTAAAAAGGAACTTGTGATAACATTAGTACAAGAAAACAAACTACCACTTCTTTTGGTACTGTATCAAACTTGAATTCCATCTATATTTATGATGGGCTACTACATTCTCACTTTTCCATGGCTAGTACCCCCCGATACCAACCATAGTTTCATCAAAACAAGCAACCAACTCAACAAAAAACAGAATCTTTCAAAAACAGACCAGTCTGTAGCAATCTGTATACTTTGTATACTTATGGTACCTCAAAAAATCTTAAAAATGACGACGGTCTGGGGAAAAATCTTATAAATCAGCAGAAAAAATAATCAACTCAAAATCACTTTCTGAATAAAAATTAGAAATCATCTCGTGAGCGAAAAGTTTCTGTCTTTTTCCAGCAGGATGAAACAACCATTACCAAGACTAGTCATAAAGGTTTTCTTGGTTCAAACACAAAAAGAAACACAAAAAAAATACAATCACAACAGAATCATGAAAGTGTGGACGCAACAAAACACAAAGAAAAAGATAACTTCATTGGGTTGCCTCCCAACAAGAGCTATTGTTTAACGCCCTCAGCTAGGCATTGATAATTCAATGATGCTCACACAAAAGACAAGAACTGAAGCATAATGAGAGCATCATAAAGCATGTGAGAATCACCTCTAAGTCTAACATACTTCCTATGCATAGGCATTTTATAGGAAAACAAATTGGCAAGACAACCAATATTAACCAAATGCAAGGAAGAAGAAAGAGACAATAGCGATCTCAACATAACGGGAGGTAATTTGGTAACATGAAAGTTTCTACCACAATATTTTCCTCTCTCATAGAAATTACACGTTGGATCATATTCGAATTCAACAATGTAACTATCACATAGGATATTCTTTTCATGATCCACATGCATGCAAAGTTGACGCTCTTCAAAAATAGTGGGATTATCATCAACTAAAGTCATGACTTCTCCGAACCCACTTTCAATAATATTGCAAATATCATATTCATGATGAGGCTTAAACAATTTTTCAAGATCATAAGAAAATCATCGCCCCACTCATGATCATTGCAACAAGTAGTGGACAAAGCAAAACTAGCATCCCCAAGCTTAGGGTTTTGCATATTTTTAGCATGATTGTCACTAAGAGGATTTATAGTGAAACCATTGCAATCATGCTTTTCATTCAAGGAGCCATCGTGAGTCAATTCATAAATTTATTCATCACGATTTTCAGATTCACACATCTCAAGCAAAACTCCATAGAGAAAGTCAACTGCACTCAACTCACTAGCAATTGGATCAACATAATTGGATCTCTTAAATAGATTAGCAAGTGGATGAGGATCCATATCAATAGATTTTCAGCAAGAGAAGATGCAAGCATATTGAAGGCACATGGCAACACAAGCAAATAGAAAGCAAGTGAAAGAAAAGGGCGAACAAAAAGGCAAATGAAAAAGGCAAATTGGTGAAGTGGGTGAGAGGAAAACGAGAGGCAATTGGCAAACAAAGTAAATGCAAGAGATGAGTTTGCGACAC